>NW_016913313.1:74341-164216 GCF_001483705.2 Eufriesea mexicana | reverse complement strand
AAATTAAAAGAATATTTTTTAATATTCATGGAAATCAGAAAAATGATAAAATATTTTTCTATTGTTATTATATTATACTTTTATGTATTATATATTTTTTATATTATTATTATATTATATTTTTTACATTTTTAATGTTATTTTGATATTATTAAAATTTTTCTTAACCAATTTTAAATGTCATAATTATAACAAATATTTCGTTTATTTCTAACATTCATATTAATTTATTTCATATCCTAATTTATTATAAGGTTCAGTTGTAAAATTACAGACAAATTATGTTCAGATCCATATAATTCAAATTTGTTCTCCAGGGTGTAATATTTGTAACCAATATTCAACAAATGATATGTAGTATTTCACAAAGCAACATAGTTTACACAATAATAACCGAAATTTACGACGTTTTAATAATAATTGTTGTTATAGGAGATTACATTAGTAATTTATGATTAAAATAATTCCTAAGATTAATCGACAATTACAACGTTCCATATGCAGTCTCGTAATTTCACCGATGCTAAAGAGAAATTTCGTTTCATAAAATACATCATGATTTCGAATTCTGGAAATCATAAAACACCGAATTGTTACAGATATGAACAAATTATATTCGTTTATTGTGGCAAAAGAACTGTGATAGTATGCACTTGGTCTTACTATAATTCAACATTCTCGTAAACACAAATGTTCACCGCCAAAATATTTTGACGTACGCACACATACACACTCGGACTTGTATTTCAGTTAGTTAATTAAGCTTTTCTAAAATTCCAATATTTTTTTCCTCAATTTTTATACCTTTTAATTCATTTAGCTTGGATCGATCTTATGAAACTTTGCTTTCAAACAAATTCTATCATTTTCTATATATTATATTTAAGATTGTCAGTCTGAAAGTATAATATCAAGTTTTTAACAATAAAAATGATTAATTAAGATTTTACCACATATAAGTAGTATTTACGACACTGATCCAATTAGATGAATGAAAAAGTTTATTTTTTGATACTACTATGAACAGAATGAAATAATTGAATAAATAAGAATGTAAAACAAACAGGAGTACTTTCACGAATAAGCCTCGAGCAGTTGGGATTGTCAGGCAGAAGTTCATACTGATTTCATTTCTTGTCAAAACTAAACTTCCACGAAACTCTTCGAGAGAAGTGAAAAGACACACCAATCAACCAATTTTTTAAACCGACACCGGAGAATCTGTAATACTAAATCCATAAACTTCTTAGAACTATCACCTACACTTTCAATTATACATTTGGCCGGAAATTTATCTGACAATGAGACTTCTTCTGTAAAAATACCATACAAAAGTATGGTCAGTGTAAACTAAAAGTTATAATATAATTATTACATTATTATTGTATTAATTAATATATAATATTTACTCTCTTATAATTATTTATTAATTTATTACCTATAAGAATTAAAATAAATTATTCCGACATGAAATTTACATTCGTTTCCAAAAATAAAATTATTATTTATCCATCATTTTCTATGTGATTACAAAAGCTTCAATTTACAAAAGAAAACTATAACATCAACTTCCGGTTTCTCGAAATCAGAGAGAGACTGAGAGATGTTGTAAAGTACTTGATATTTGATATTTATATATTAATTAATTTATATATAACGATAGTATTATATATAGGAGAATAATAATATTTTGAAATTTTATATATTATTCAAAATCAAAATCTAAAAAGGAAAATTTCATCAACAATGAGAAATTCCATATATATAAAAAGTAAAATTGCTTATTTTTTAACTTTCACTATTTAAACTCCACAATTATGCGAAAAATCACGAATCACAATTACCATCATTGTAAAAAAAATATTTTCGCTGATTTTAAAGTCCGTACTTAAATCCTACAAATTTACAAGGAATTACAAATGAAATGTAATTAATATTAAAAAAAAAGAAACAACTTCTTTAAGATTTAGCGTATAATTAGTCTACAATTTAAATCCCTCGAATGGCAGTGAGAACGATGCATACATGAAACAGGCGCTTAAATAAATCGATGGAAAGACGAGAAAGGAATGTGGAAAACGAATTCTTTCTCAAACAGACCCACGCGAGTTCAATTTATTTCAATTACTTGCGCAAGGCGGACGCGTTGCGTAATTAAGCTCGTAATGCACAACACAGAACCACGCGCCTCACTCCGATTAATTTCTTCATTAATTAAACGCGAGAACGCGGAGCAAATTAAGGGAGTCTTGAATTTTCTGAAAGCTTTGAAATAGCTCTCCAACGGAAACTTTTCTTGCGCGATATGAACCTCGAAACGAGCACGTGTTCCAAATAACACGTTAATCGTCCTCTCTCCCTCTCTCTCTCTCTCCCTATATCTCTTCATCTTTCTCCCTCTTTTTTCTTTACATTTAAAATGCTCCGAGTTTCAACGAAATTTAACCAAGACCAAAAAAGGAGTTCAACGACGATTCGGACAAACATTCGACAGAGAAATGCTAAAGTTTGCTGCAACATCAATTTCTCCACGCAGGCGTACTATACTTCAGCGTCTCTCGGTATAGTAACTTCCCTGAATGATCTACAAATTTCCAAATGGAGAATTCCTTCGACCGTTATTCGTGCATGTTTTCATTCGATTTTATGGATTTTTCCAAGTATTTTTGAAGAAGCGCTTTGTAGCTGTTGGAAAGCTATTCGTCGCGTCGCGAGATTTTAGAAGGGGTTGGAAAAGTTAGAAGGCGGGAATGGGATTTGTAAATTGTCGGTGTACTCGATCAACATAGGTTTAGAAACTTTCATAAGACGAGTTTCATAGCGGTCGGCGTTCTATCGATCAAACTTCGGTAACATACTTTCGTCGGAGTCTGAATAGCATGGTAATTAAGGATGATCCATTTTTGTTGTAATTAAACGAGATAATTGTTTCTAATATTGAATAAATGATCCTGATTGAATAGAAATTTTCATTGCATTCCGTAGAATACATATGTTCGTGTTTGCTACTTCTTTATTCATATTTTGAGTTTAACAAGGAGAGTGTAAGTCCTTCGGGTCACCGATTTAGTTGAAACTTTGCAGCTTTGTAGATATCCTCATGCAGTTTAAGAAAATATATAATTATAGCAGCAACTAATTAATAATTCTTTAGATATTGACGATTAGTTTTATTATATCACTCTATAATTACATATTTATTTGCAGGAGTTTCTAAATGAAGTTGTGGGTTAACGGCGACTACGCAGAATTCGTATGATGGAAGACCAGGGTTCGATTCCCATTGTAGTCAATAGTTCTTCTTTAATCTATTTTTTATTTTGTATTAATTTTTCGCAAATGAAAGTATTATAAATAAGCAATTGTAAATAAAATTTCTGAACAACAAAATTTTTTTTCTCGCTCTCCTATGCTAGTATATATTTATTACGAAATAATAAGAATATTATGCAAGAGAAACAGTTTTCTATAGTAACCTTACTTACAATTAACTAATTATTAAATTAAACATTGTATAAGAATGTTGCCTATATCCAACTTTGCCGCGTAGCTATAAATATTCATGAATTAATTACAGAAACTTGAAAATTTATTAATTTTCTACTGCCGAATAAATACAAATTTTACCGCCTGTAATCAGCGCCATCTATGATTTGGGCTCAAAAATCAAGAAAGTGATAGGAATATAGAATAGGCAAGGAGGTCGTAGATGAGCTGGTCACGTGACATACAAAGACAGTTAACGAGTGCATAAAGTTTCATAAATTAATTGCGTTGAGGATAGTAATTAATGAAAAACCAATGGCGTCTTCGACAACAATTCAAACACTGCGTAGAATAATAATTAATAATAAATTAATTAGGGACAAATCTATATCGAAAAATATATAGGAAAGTTGCTGAAGGATCTGCCTTTACGATGCAATTATAAAAGTTCATAAATTAATCGCAGGAATTGAGTAATTAATTAATTTTCTAATAAAAATTCTAAAAGGAACAGTCAGCGCCGCCTATGATTTTTATCTGGAAGCTTGTGCTCCGTTAGTTCCAGTACAAAACTATAGGCGGCGCTGACTGTTCCTTTTAGAATTTTTATTAGAAAATTAATTAATTACTCAATTCCTGCGATTAATTTATGAACTTTTATAATTGCATCGTAAAGGCAGATCCTTCAAGAACTTTCCAACATATTGTTCGATATAAATTTGTCCCTAATGAATTTATTATTAATTATTATTCTACGGAGTGTTTGAATTGTTATCGAAGACGCCATTGGTTTTTCATTAATTACTATCCTCCACGCAATTAATTTATGAAACTTCATGTACTCGTTAGAAAGACAATGTTCTTGTGAATCTTCTCATATAACTTTTGATCACATTTTGCTTCTAGTTTTGTTTAGTATTAAATATTTCCACGGACGATTGTGATGGTCGCCGTTACGAAATCATACACGCCATAAAATAAAAATTAATAACTAACAATTTAGAGTTAAATTCTTTACGAAAGTTAGATAAGAATGTAGCCTGAAGTTCCATCTTTGCAATGAAATTATAAAAGTTCACAAATTGTTTACGGAAATTGAGTAATTAATAATTTTTCACTGCCGGAGACATTCTATCCTTTTCTATCCCCACCCTGTCTTTGTATGTCACGTGACCAGCTCATCTACGACCTCCTTGCCTATTCTATATTCCTATCACTTTCTTGATTTTTGAGCCCAAATCATAGATGGCGCTGATTACAGGCGGTAAAATTTGTATTTATTCGGCAGTAGAAAATTAATAAATTTTCAAGTTTCTGTAATTAATTCATGAATATTTATAGCTACGCGGCAAAGTTGGATATAGGCAACATTCTTATACAATGTTTAATTTAATAATTAGTTAATTGTAAGTAAGGTTACTATAGAAAACTGTTTCTCTTGCATAATATTCTTATTATTTCGTAATAAATATATACTAGCATAGGAGAGCGAGAAAAAAAATTTTGTTGTTCAGAAATTTTATTTACAATGTTTTCATGGGCGAAAAATTAATAAAAAATAAAAAATAGATTGAAAAAGAAATATTTGACTGTGGATGGGAATCGAACCCCGAGTTTTTGAATTATTGTCTGTCGCTGTTATGTCAGAACTTGATTTGAAAATTGATGCAAATAAAGATATAATTCTTGTATGATGCAATAAAACTTTAATCGTAAATATCTAAAAAATTATTAACTAGTTGCTATGATGATATATTTTTTTAAACTGCATGACGATATCTACTAAGCTGCAAAGTTTCAACTAAATTGGTGACTCGAAGGACTTGCACTCTCCTTGTAAGTAATAAAACATAAGTTTTCTTGTAAATTAATACGTTTAAAAATTGAATTCTGTATGTTCGAAAATATTTATTCTGAATTTGTTTAATTTCTAGGTTTTATTCGCGAGAAATATTACTTACTATAGATTAAACTTATATTTATTGCAGGAATATTTAAATTTTTAAAGAACATAAATTTTTAATTTTATATTTCTTTTTCTATAAGAAATATTATTTTCTCTAGATTAACAAATATTTGTATTTAATTTTCTACGTTCAAAAATATTCATGATAGAATTTTAGCTTTCAATATTCATGATAATATAATTTATTCTAATCTAATAAATATGGAAATTCAATTTTCAATGTTTCAAAACATTTATTATGAAGTTCCAATTCTTACCAATATTCATCAGAAAACTCTTTTGCATATTAATGGATATCTAAATATAATTTTCAAAGCAATTTTTAAAGATGGAAGCCATTTATTACAAAATTTCAGTTTCCAAACTTCACAAGTAATATATTTCTCCATCAAGGAAAACAAAACCCAGAATAAATATAAAAATATTTTATAATATGTGTGCATATTAAACATTTCTCATTAGTTCAAGCTGAAATTAAATTGAATTCAATTGTCGTCATTGCTCGATACCTTTCACAGGAAATTGTCGGCAATCCCTCTTCGCAATTGGATATTCGGTAAATATTTGACATATGACTGAGCAACAGAATATTATTAAACCATGATATGTCGTTTAGTATCATCCTGTCTCATAAACAAGTAAAAAATCCGATAAATTCTACGCACGTAATTGCATCGCGAACGTGATATTGTCACTGCGAAATGGACGCTTTTAGCACAACAACGATAATTCCCTTTCCGTCGACAAAGTGTACTTTCTGCAAAAAATCAGGACATTAAAATTAGTCGTTGCTTTGCTCGTCTAAATTATCCAACGATTTCCTTCTTCACGACTTAAATAGAGTAATACCCAACGAAAGGATTCTATTTGTACTTCCAAAGTGGCTATGTTTTGCTCTGACGTCTCTGCTCAGTGATCAAGTATTCATGTGGCTTCCCCTTAAACGATGGCAACTATAACTGGCAACGATTTATTCCACATAAGTGTAATTGCGAGAAATTTTCAATCATGTGTCTTCCTTTCGAGAAGCTGATACTTGCCGTGTATAGTAATTTGCATCTCTTATTGTCAAGGATGAAGAGTTAAATAATTATTGGAAGTCCTTTCTAGAAATAGCTGTGTACATACCTGTTTGGTATATAAAATTGTACATAAGTACTACAGTTCTTCAAATATAAATTCTTTTTCTTGAAAATTGACATGTGGGTTATATTCTTATCTATTTATTTATATATTCGATATATAACTTAATCTGTAATGATGAAGAGTTTACTAATTATTGAACAATTTTTCTCTGATAAGTATCATATAAGTATTTGATAAATAATTTTTCAATATCTGTCTGTCTTCTTATTTCGATTTTTCTTGTATTTACATATAGCCTGATTCGTCTATTAACCACTCAAATTCCTTAGTGTAAAACAATTTAAAAAGAAGTTCAAAGATAACGCAATTTCGTAGAAGTAATATTTCATGGAGAAATGTTTGCAGGGCTTGTTCCACTGACTTCTTGTAAGGATCCTTTTCCCAATAACTTGTCTTTCTCAAGAACGAATTCTTCGAAGCAGTTTTTGCAGACTGCAGAGGTATTTAATTACCTGTCAGAGGAACAAAGTTTTACAAAAACTAAAATAAATCTGGATGAATGGTAGAGGAGAACTCAAACATTCCAGCTGAAGTAATACATATTTTGTCTACTCTTTGACCATAGATATATCCTAACTTAGTACCGTTGAGGAATGGCGTCTTTTCCATTGGCTAATGTAAGAATCTTCGCTGTGTTATCTCGTGGAAGATGAAAGGATAGGGTTATACGACAGGATCCTTAATTATATAATTCAATACAATGCAGAACAAAGCTCTGACTCTCCTCGCCGCACAATGGCTACTCAATAACTACCCACGCATGTATCTTCCACACAATAGACACTAACACACTCTATTTCATTTTCCTGGCAAACTGGGCAGACATTTTTCAAACACATTTGGTCACGTCCATTGAAATCCATAAGGTAGCCATATTTCATCGGCAACCTGACCTCAGACATCGAACTCTCCTATGCATCCTCACCATCGAAACTTACAATTGGTAATATAGGTAATAATAATAGAGAAATTATTATTAGAAATAGAATATTAAATAGAAAATTCCTTGTCTAAAAATTTGAAAGACCTTATTTCTTTTTTTTATTGGAATCAAATGGTTTTCTTGATGCAAGAATCTTTTCTAGTTGCATTAGGTGTATTTAAGATTTGTATCAATGTACGACATTAATTTTCTTGCCATATTTGATTTTTGTTATAGATTGTAACAGAGATATATTAGTCTATAAGGATGTATATTTTATTTTATATATTTTATAATAATTGTTGGATTATTTTTGCATATTTCATCTATAGATATTTGTATTTTATTTTATGAGCTTGAAATTACAAATATTTATATTATATCTCATAGACTTTAAGTTAATTCAATTATTTTATAGTGCTCAGTCTATTAAGGTTTTATTTTATTTATTCAATTATTTTTTATTCCTTAATGTTTGTTTAATTTTACTCTAAGTTCTTTTACATTCATATAAATTCCCATCTAAATTCATTGAAATAATTCTAATTGTTGCTCATCAATTTTACATTTAATAATCAACTTGTAAAGATATTTATTACCACAAAATTCACCGAGAAATTCACTGTCTTAGCAAGGTACACAGCAAATATAAATATTTACAGTTTCAGAAAAATTTAACACAATTTTCCTTCTAATAGTCTCATTCCTAATCTCACTTTTCTCTAATTCTTATCTGACCCAGTTATTACCGTGATTTTTAATTTCCTTTCCAATACTTTCCACTGCCTCTCGATTTCTTTTATTATACCCAGAATATACTCGTCATTTATTTATACTATAACAACAACGTTCAAAGTGACGGAGTCTCTTTCATGCAAATGGGACCCTATGCTAGTGACGGTAGCCTCCAGTCAGATAACTGCCCGGTTAACAATTGAATCGCCAATAGGTCGTGTTTTATTGATGGATGTAATCGTCATTTTGATTTTAATGATCGATTTGCCCTGCGCACAACATATCTGCTAGGCAATAAATCTCAGTTGTAATGACGACGCTCATATCGCTAATGTTACTTCACGTGCATCATCCTTTTAAAGCTTCCTCGCGATGCAGCTAACAACCGCGATTTATTATCATCGTCGTGATCGTTACGCCTCAAGTTTATGGTTGCACCAACGCGCTGTGATAACTTCCGTTGAATATTTGTGAAATTCATACTTGGCAACGTATTTTAAGACACACGGTACGGCACTGAATTTTAATCCTGGAGATTATGTAACACTGCAATTTTCACTGGCACGTAGGAATTAAATTATACACTTGTGTTGACATACCGAACGTCTTATAATAAGATCTCCTTATTAAATTTAATTTAAAAAGTGTAATTTCATTCATTTCATGGTATAGCGTGGGAATTTTATTTAGGAAATGTATTTCAATTATTTCACAAATATAGTTCAAATTTATATATTATTTAATAAATTTAAATGCAGAAAATATGTTTTACTTAATTTACAAATATAGTTGAAATATAATTTAAAAAATTTTCAATATATTCTATTTCTAAGAGGAATTAGGTATGATACGCATTATGCCTCTAACTTCAAATATTTCTGAAGTATTCATCTGAAATATCGAAATTTGTAATAATTAATTAATAATTTATTAATTATATACTATAGATATTTATTATTATCAATCTTTGGATAAATTAATATCATCAAACCACGAGTACTTATATGTAAAATTCGAAAATAAAGTTATTGCAACAATATTACTAACTTAAGAAGCATACTAATAACTTTTATAAGTCCAAGCTTTATAAGTAAGTCCAAATTTATTATTTGTCGTAAATCATTCATTTCTAAGAAACAACATATTATAATAAACGTATACACTGAGACTTCTCGTAACAACATATAGAAAAATTTTTTCAATATATATTTGATCGTCTCTGTAAGACCAGTAACGTAGAATTTTTGCGGGGTACTGTATTAGCAACATACCGATACACACGCATACAAGCGACATCGTTCAATACATTCCTCGAAAAGTTACATTAAACTCGAAATCGAATCTCGAAATTCAAACGAAACGACTGCCCTGAAATATTTTTTTTTTTTCTTTTGATACCTCGATATGTCGTTTCATGATGACGGGACAATGATTGAGTATCAAAACGCGTCATTGCGGTTTATGGTCAAAGTCAACGAATTTTCGTGTTGATGTTGGGTTGTTATATCCTGTTATTCGTTTGACAAACGAATATTCGGTTTAAATGGTCCTAGAAATGGTACGACTTTGCTTGATTATCATTACCAGTACCATTCTATCGTCTTAAAATTATAATATTATACTAGCATCACACAGTACAACTATCTACAATTATTAGATACTTAAAATAATAATAATTACGGAAATCAAGAATGCATTAATATTTGTTTCATTATTAGAAATGTACAAAAATTTTATTATTTAAAGCGTGACTGGCTTGACACATAAAATATTAGAATTTTTATAAAATATTGATAAGTTATTTGAAGTTCTTTTGCATTTCTTAAAAAAGACTGAAAAATCATGAGATAAAATATGATTACTTATATTTTGAATAATTGTATTCCAAACTACGTGATAACACCAAATAAAATTTTATTTTGTCTTTTTGAAGGAAATATTATATCTCTAAAAGACAAATATATTTATTTTTCGAAAAACGACTGAATTTCATTTAACGACATATAGTCGATGATTAATTAAATTTACATAATGAAATATTATTAATTTATGACGATGCTGTATTCATAGACAATATAATTTAAGCAGTAAGAAAAATTCATTTTTGCTTTAGTATTTGTAGTTCACTGTTAGCATCGAGTCGCTCACTATGCGACAGTAGCCGATTTTAAAAGTCAGATTTTCTTAAGGTTGATGCAATAGGAGGGTAGAAACTGTTTCATTTTAAACAGCACAATGAACGGTGCTTACGGTTTAATGCCACTCCAAAAAGAGATATACCGCCTTTATTTCGAGGGGTGTTGAATAGTACAAAGTAAGATCGCATTGCGATTTACCAAGAACAGAGAAACCCTTAAATATTTTCTTAGGCAACGCCGAAGGAAGTCAACTCTTCACGTCTGAAAATTCGTTAAGGCGGAATGCTAGACATTCTAAGAGGAACGAAGTCGTTTCTTTTTAGTTTCGAATGATTTTATCCGCCTTGAAATTCTTGGAATAAAGTTTTTGAAGAGAAGATACTACAAAAATGCAATTATACAAATTATTTCCATATTCTTGCTATTCTTGCCAGATTAGTCAAATTATTTTCACAGTATTTATATAATAGAATTGCTTATAAATTATTGCAAATTATATATTATATTTATGTACCGGAATTATGTAATACTTTCCTTTTTCCCTTCTATACTCTTTTCATAAATTCCTTAAATACTTGTAAAAAGTATCCATTTATACATTTTGATGCCGTTAAAAAACGGAATCAATTATATGAACACTACTAAAATCTTCTATTGTATATATACTAATTCTCTTACTTCAACATGTGATGTACAATAAATATCTTTATGGGTAACAAACATCTTAATATTTTCAGAAATTATATTACAGCGTTGAAACTTATTAAATATTTTTTGGAATTTCTGAAAGGAAATCAAAGCATTTAGCGTGCAAGGAAATAACCGTATTCAGATGTACAGAAATAAATATATAAAGTTTAATATAGGTGAAATGTATACACCTATGCCAATGTAAAAATAGAGCTTTAAACACGTTCTTATGGGTCAATATACTTTAAAAGCGTTCTATACTGTTCCAGATTAGAGACTAACTCCTGAAAGAAAGAGACAGCAGGCCCTTTTAACACGTTGACTGCCAACTACGAGATATCTCGCAGATTGTTTACTTGCCCAGGACGCCTTACTACAAATTATCTCGTCCCTTCATTACTTGCCATATTTGTACAGTTACGAGGAAACCTGTAGTATAACAGTGTAAATATGAATAGATGGCATCAGGAAAGAGATGGAAAAATCAGGTTTGGCTTATTGTAAAAATTGTAAAAAATTAACCACAAATTTGATTATTACTATGTAATATAAATAAAGTTTTAAATAATATAACATGATTAAATAAAATTGACTTCTTAAACCGGAATCGTGATAATCAACGTATTAAACCCAAAAACCGACCCATTGATACATGCATAGTATCGAAGATCCTTGAAGTTCCAAGGTCGGTATTGGCCTGCAACCTTTAACAGGTCTGTCACCATTGATGCATGACCGTAGTTAATTTACAACAATATTAATTAATTTATTATGCAAATAATACGTTATAGTCGAACTATAATATAATTAGCATAATCAATGATCACGTAAATCTCATTTATCGCACATTTATCAGTCGAATTAAAATTGACAGTCTAAATTATTCTGTCAATTCTCCCTCATCGTTGGTAAATTAGAAAATATGTAAATAATTGCATTTTCAAATTGCTATAATATATTCGTTCTGATTCCAAGATCTGGTCACTTCAAACTCTGCATTTCTGTGACAATCGTGCAAATCATGCAAGAAATCATAGATCCTCTTCAATTTTCATTCATCTCGCGCCAGTGATACGCAAAGAAACGACACTGACGATTAATAAAGCATCTGGTACACCAGTGTCCAGTTTAACCGCTGGTAAGACGCATTAAGAACACTAAAGGTATAGTTTCATGAAATAAAAACACGGGATGCGCGTAATTTTATGCGAAGCAGGATTATGTTAAACTAATCCGTCGCAATGTAATCAAAGGGAAGAAGGATAAAGGAAAAACGTAATTCGTCCGGCTAGAGCTGATGCGATTCGCTAATTTTACGCAACGAGAAGCCCGTGCTTCGTTCACGTCCTGTGTAATAAATGGAAGGCTTCGAGGAAGGTATGTCACAAATTAGAATAGACGCGGGACCCTACCTAAAGACTTGTAATTATCACTTATCACCGTGCGCTGTTAATTCTTCTTGGGACCCAGCAATTTTTGTATTATACGCGAATAAAAGGAAATTAAACCGTGGATAATTATCGGACCACCTTTTTATTTTTAGTCGGAATACTGGCTCTAATTGAAGTTGAAGTGATTTAATTGATTGTGTTCTTTCCTTTTGACACTAATCGCGGCCTTCATTTTGTTATGAGAATGATATTAGTTGTGGATGTTATTTGGATATCATATTTAAATGAATGCATTAAATATTTATTGAACAAGGTTATAGCACGGGGTAAAAATTATCGATGAACTATACCTAATTATGGTTTACTTTTTCTCAAGATACTCGTTCACACGTTTACTCACAATGAATTCTGAATTGCAACTGACCTATCCAACTATACATTACATATATAGTTTATAGTTTATAGTTTTTTAAGATATTATATATACACATACATTCTTTGTTTTATACTTATGTCTCTATATTTTTACTGTATACAAGGGGATTAATACCTGTAAATAAAATAAAAATAAAAATAAAAATAAAATAAATATATATACACAGTCTATACCACACTTCATTCATTACACGTATACTCGATTCGCTCATTCTTTTCTACAGCATCACTCACTTTTACATCAATATATGTATTAAAATCTATTGCAACTACAAATGAGAGATACACGAAGATTGAGTAATTAATTATGGCAGAGATTTATTAATTTATGGATACAGTGAATCAAAATTTTAATTGTCTGAATTTTTATTGACCAAATTTTATTATTTATTCGTGAAATTCGAGGTTATATAAATTACAGTTATTTGGACTATTTATCTTCCTGTGGATTCAGATAAAAAGAAAATAAATGTGATTTTATGCTGTGCAGAATTTATACTAAAATTTATAATTAGTAAATGATGTTCTGTAAACAAATTGCTTGCAGTAAATATTGGTTAATATTTAAAGGTGGATTTTTCATTGCAATTTCTATTACTTTGATTTTATATGAAAATAAAATTTTGGACAATAAAAGGCAACGGAGAAATCCGAATAGAGAAATTTTGGAATTTTAAACTAATTTTGGAACAGGAAACTTTATATTTGCAAATGTATATAATATTCAATTCTATATCATTCGTAATACATTCGATTTCATAACACGAATCGATGTTTCATATTTTGTACAGAATAAAGGAAAGAGTATAGCCGAAAGCTTTTTACTGTTACTGAAACCAAGCACTGAGTGCTTTCGTGATTAGCTTGGACTTTATACACATTTATTCCATTTGCATCTCTATCGCACCAATCTCTTATCTCTGTTTTGATCTACACATATGTTTAAAACGCGATACATTTATAAATTCTAACAAATATTAGAATTAAATTCAAAACTTCAACTATTAAATTTCATAATATTTTAAACAAGGAAATTTCAAATCAGGAGTTGAAAATTGTACCAATATCGAGTCCAGAATCGTTACCTTTAAATAATAAATTTATCAATAATATATTCTTCATAACTAAGTATTAATAATAATTACTATTAATAATACTCATTATAGAAACTCGAAATACCGAGAAACTGAGAATACCGATTTCGATTACTGCTCCAATATTTTATGAAATATTTCTTTTTCATTTTGTTTCACCCTGTATAAGCTTCGGATACAACGAGACCAATAAAAATTTCCGATTTTCTACTACCACTCTCTACACCACTCTAAACCAAAATACCAATCCTCGTCCATATTTCTCTCTCACTGTGCATATAATTCCTTCAAAAACATTTCTGCAATTTCCAAAAAATCAACACTCACCTCTCACACGTCAGATAGGCACACACTCGCTGCCTACCTTCGTACCTGTTAATAATAAAATAATAAAATATAACAGCGGTATTATTACTCATTAGGAATTACCATATTATCGACCTCGTGCCCCAGGTAAAACACCTGGCAATGACGCATTAACGCTTAACCACTATATACGCCAAATACCTGAATTATGGGGCAATAATTCAGTTCTTTTTTTCGAAAAATTGTTTGTCAAGGGTCCTTATAAATGATATACCTGGTAGCGGCATATAAAAATGCACAGTATTGTAGGATTGCTGCTAAATTAATCCTATGCAGACAGAGATGTGCGAACTCCTTTTTAATAACAAAAAAAATTTATTTTAACTAAAATATTACACTAGATTCCTCTCAAATCTAACTCTCAAACACACGACTCTCTATTCACTACATTTTGACTATACACATTCTGCCTCACCCATGCTCCTGCATCCTAACTTAAAGTCAAAACTCTCTCTCTTTTCGTAGACAGGCTTTCTTTCTGGATCACTCAATACAGTCATAGATATCCCGGCAAATCTTTGGAATTGGTATTCTTTACAAAGATAGCTAAGACAAACGGTAGCACTGATCTTAATTCTTTACTCAATTTTTGTGACCGGTGACTAGTCACTTCTCGTGTGTAGATGGCGTTTACTATGACTATAGTTACCCATATTAGCGAAAGGGTTAATACTATTTCTTTTGTTAACGTCCTTCACTACTCGCAATACTACAGTATCAAGATAACTATCACAGGTCACTTACTATTCGAAGCTATACATAATTTCCTCAAGGAGCCATCCGTCACTAATGGTCGTAAATCATAAACCCTAAACCTAGTGAAAATACAGTACCAAAAGCTTGTTAATTAAACAAACGTCCAGAAACGCGCATAAAACGCGAAGGTTTTAATTGACCAGTGGAAAAACGTAACAAATAACCGGATCTCGGCAAACACGAGGAAGAAAAGAAGAAATTGCACTTGGCCCGGCGAACGGGGTGGCCAGCTGCCGATACAATCTTCGTCCGTGGAATATCGAAAGCATTAGACGGTCAAAGGATTGAATTCAGTCACGGAGAGGGTTTCAAAGAGGCCTGGTGCACGCGGCTGTTTGTCGTTTCTTCTTCTATTCGGCATCGAGAGAAATCGGCGATGCAGAAAGTGGTCAGTCGTGTCCTATCTGCGTGGCTGTCCCGCGACCTGGCAAACCGTTCCAGCTGCAATATCGATAGACCATTTCCCGTGAATCTTTTGTACCGGAGATAACGTGGTAAGCTGGCCCGTATCGTTGCCGAACTACGATAAATACCGGCTTGATACACTAGCGATAAGCTGTATTCGCATTCGCCTGGTCTCGAGTCAGGTTGGTACACTTTGGAAGGAGATTTGGCTTTGCCAAAGTGCGACTTGCAAGCTATATAAATTTTTCTTTTTACTTTGATCATCTCGGGTAAGATACCTTTATTTGGCAAAATGTGATCGTGTTAAAGAGTGATTAGTAATAATTACAAATTAATTTCTTATCTCTAACTCGGATCAAATAGCTTCACTTAGGAAGGTGCTTTAACCCTTTGCACTCAAGAGGCGAATCCAAGTCTCCATTTAATCAAATTCCAGAGATCGATATTAATTAACATATCAAATCTAAAATAACCTAACGATGCATGGAATATCGAAATACAATAATTCTAGGTATTAATTTGTACCCGATTTCTTATTTACCGTTTCAAAAATATCCTCGACTTTATAGCAGAAAGTCTTGCTATTTTTCTGTAACGAAAATAATCACCGAGTGCAAAGAGTTAATTCTGTCAAAGTGCGACTAGTAAGCATTATAAATTATATTTGTTGATATATATTTGTGATTATCTAAAGTCAGATAGCTTTGTTTAGGAAAAAGTTTTGATTACGACAATGTGGGGATGAGAATCGCTACAAATTAATTTCTTGATCTGTAACCACTTCGAGTCAGGTAGCTTTATTTAGAAAGAAACTTCGATTGCTTCAAAGTGTGATTTCAATCATATGATATAAAAATGATGATAATTGGAAAGCGGGATCGTTAATACTTTTTCGATATTTTTATTTTGAGTTATCGAAGATTGTGGTGTGAGTCTCTTCATCTAGTGATAAATCTGATCTTCTGTAGAGTGAAGTTGGAATGTTTGAAGTTTGATCGCGGATGGATTCGATAGAACTTGCAGGGTTCTTGTATTGTAAGGGTTGAAGAGGAAATTCAAAGTTCAAATTGACGTGGAAATAGCATCGAAATTGCGGAGCTCCCTGGAAGAAGAGTCTATCTACTGAAATTGTTTTCCGTGATACTTAGAGTTGGAAATTTTTTTGTTTGTAAAATTCTGTTACGGATAAAAAGCCTGGATATTTGATAACTAATTTGAATAATATTTCATAATAGTTATTCCTCATCAAATCGACATAAATTTCGGCCATTTTATAACATTTATAATTCAGTGAATAAATGAGATGTCAATATGAATAAATAAGGAATAAAATAGGAGTAAATGAAGTATTAATACAGTAATTATGTTTAATGCCATATGCAGTGAAATTCGAGGAAATTATAATAACGTCTAGTTGCTTCTCTTTTTCAACAAATAAAATTTTTTAGAGTTGGCGAATTTTCCTTTGGCGACAGTGATGTTTAAAATGAAATATTTTGTAAGGTAGATCTTACAGGAAGTAAACAGAGTGTAAATATCGCTCATGATGAAAAATTTTTTAATTGGGATGTACTTTAATTATGGTTCTTTATAGATAAATTGAAATTCCTACTGCGAATTTCAATTAAATTTGCATCAGTTATTCGAGAGTTTTTATCTCAGAATTTTCGAGCATCGTTTTAAAAATTTAACATTTACGATATTTCTACCTTTTTCATAATATACATTTTTTGCACAAATTAAGGTTTGAGCATATTTTACAAAAAAATGAACGCGCAAAGTTTTTCGCTAATTATATTTCCTAGAAAAATTAAGGACATTTTCATAAATCTCATTTTATCATATTCTTCACAAATAACTTTACGTTATTTTCTCCAGTATTACTATTTCAATTATCTTCTCGTTTTCTTAATGATATTACCTGCCCGTGCTATGAAAATCTTTTTTCCTATATTAATTATATCCTTAAGCTTCAGCCAGACCTCGGATATTGAGGAGACACTGATCACATCGATTCCAATATAACGAGGATAGAAGATATAATCTGAATGGAATTATCAATATTAGATTCATTTTCACTAATAAATTTTATATCAATATTAGCATATATTTTAGTAAAATTAAATTAATAATTAAATTACTTTAACTTAATATTTAATATTTAATTTAATATTTAACATATTTTCTAGTATTTTTGTGTACATAAATAAGGTTTCGTGCTATCAATTGTGTTTATATACTACCATATAGGATGAACAAATCACGATAAATAAACGTTTAATTTAATCGAGTAAAATTCTAAAATAATTAAAAAATGTAATGGTTCCATAGATTAAATTAATTTAAAGGTAATTAAAAAATTTAATCTTGGCATAAACCTAATAAGATTGCAAAATAATTGAAAAATCTAGTCCTTGCATAAACCATGTTAAATTTTAAAATAATCATAAACTTAATCCTTTCATAAATCAAATAAAATTCCAAAATAATTATAAAATCTAATCTTTTCACAAATTATGGTTTTAAAATAATTTAAAAATAATTTTGTATAAAATTGTAATTTTTGTATTGAATAAAATTCGAAGCTATTTCAATTTAACCTGAAAGAATTACAGAAAATAAATAAATTTAAATGAATGGCAAAGTCAAGAAACAAAATAGGTGCTTGTGTAAATTTGCAATGGAGTAGCTAGTAATTTGCGATTTGCACCCTTCACTTTGTGTCGTTGGCACGAACATCGTTGCACCTTATAATTCAACCAGTACACGTACACCGACTTATGCAGTTCCATTGTGCATCATCTTAATTGGTCAGTTCAACTGTTCTCTGCTCGGTAGTCGAATTCCACCTTTGCTTATCCCGAATTTTGAATTCATACCGGGTACAAGACTTATGCATACTCTGAGCAGCGTTTCATAGCGAATATTCTAATCTTCCACAACCTGACAACACCCTCGAGAAGGCTAACAAGAATTACGAGCTTGGCTCCAAGACTTTGAGACGTACATAATTCCTTAATAAATAACGGTTAATCATTCTTGTCACTAATACATTTATGTCAGACGTTGTCAATTAAGGGTTGCGAATTTTATTTTGGTACTATGCTGTTTTCTAGTATCTTATATTGCTAACATGCTATTTTCTAGTATCTTATATTGCTATCATACTTGTATAAAAAGTAAAATAGAATATTTCTAATTCCATTTTAGATGGTAATCAGAATAATTTATAAATGCCCCTAAAAATGCTGCAAATATACGATAACATTTTTTAAATAAGTTAGGTATTAATTTAAAACCTGATACTTTCACTGCCACATACACAATATTCTTATATATTTAATATCAAGAATTTATTTAAAATCAATGAATAAAATTGAAATCTACGCTACACAATCCAAATTGTGCATGAAATGATACTTCACATAAATAATATATCATTAATTCATTTTTACAATCAATCTTATTACTGCTACTTTTATTTAATTAATTATTATTATTATTCTGTAGTTAATTAATTTATTTTTGTTCCTAAATTATTCTCATTATCACTCCAACAATATCCCACAACTACCTCCAAAAATAAGTATCTCCACTCGAGAAACACTATGATTATGAAAATAAAATCCATGGACATATTCATATATCATTTTTCTTCATATTTTACTTTTAGGTTTGCTCATGGCGGTCGATGTTACAAAATTAGGAACTACTTCAAATAATTATTACTAACAAATTGATTAGTATTAAATTATATACGAAAATTGAGTAGGGATGTTACATATAGTTCCAACACTGAGATACAACTATAAATGTTCATGAATTAATTACAGAGACTTGGTAATTTATTAATTTTTCACAGCCAAATCTTCTCTATCCTTTCCTAACCACTTTCTGTCCTCGTCTATGACGTCACGAAGCATAAATTCATAAACACATTAAACTATAATAAATCTTCAAATTCTTCTATCTCATCTTACAGATAAAAGTTACGACGGTTAATCGCTATCTGATTTCTACTCCTGAATTATTTTCACTTTTCGTAATTTCCATCAATGCTTTTCCGCGAACACGTGCAACCGACATATTACAGTTTTGCCATCACCGATTAAAAATATTTTTTCCACTCCCTCCCCCGAAACGATTGACGACCTGACTTCTATATGGCCCGAGTGAGACATTACCGACATCGTCGCTACGTAGAAATATATACGGTTTCTGCGGGAGCATTAGAGCCAGTAAACTACCCGCAACGAGCAATAACTTCCCTCGGCCACGCGTAATGGCCATAAAAATCGACGGCGTTCCACCACGAATGAGATTTACAAAATAATTCGTCTAAACCTTTACCGCTGAAAACTATACCGCTTGAGAGCTGTCTCTTCTTGCACAATTTCGCCTAGATGTGAACGGAAGTTCGATTCTGTAGTATCGTGGGCTCGAGGGTCCTAAGCGGCAGAAAGGTCATAAAAGAGAAAGGAAGTGAAAGCCAGTGGACAATGCAAAAACTGGGCTCGTCAGGGGAAACGTTCGTCGTCGAACAGGAACTCAGTTCTCAGAACTTAGAGTTCTGAACTCGGTACTCTGATCTCAGAACTCAGAAATCAGAACTGACAAACGAATCGCAATAACTTTATTCTCGCATAAACTTTCGGTCGTTCCACAAACGAAAGGGCGAAGCTTTCACAAGAAGCAGCTTAAGAGACCTTCAAGCAATTAAGCAGAGACCATATAGAGTGTGAAATAAACCCTTTTCAAGGCAAGATACTTTTGAGTTTTTGAGTTTTAAAATCGTATTCCTTCGTATTACCCTTATCACACCCCTTACAAACTAATAATTAATAACTAATAAATAGGAGTCTTCAATATTTTCGGTAATCCAATGTGTGAGGGATGTTTTAAGGGAAAAATTAGGGAATGTGTGGAACGATCCTATTAAGAAAAATGTGTGGTTTCGAGCTTCCTAACGAAAGATCAGAGAAATTGTTAGAATTATTTGGGGTTGGTTTCTCTTTTTATATGAACATATATTCTCGTCACTGTTCATCCAACTGCTTTCTTTATATAGTTTTATTTTATTAATAAATATAATTACCACAGTTGGAACCATGATTCGAAGTCCTTGTGGATGTAGGTACTAGGTATACGGAACAGAATGGGATGGAATGAGTGACACGATGACGTTGAGGTTTTATCTCATCAGTTCGTCGTGCATTTTATGCGTGTTATTTATGAGCTATTTTGGGATAGTGGATTTACTGATCCTGTGTGAAATATTACACTCGTAAAATTCACCCTTTGAGGTCCAAATCGCATTCGACGCTTTAACCTAACTGAAGTTGTAACGAGAATAAGAATATAGCTCGAGATTATTCAAAGGTTGACTCTCTTTTCATGTTATTCTAATCTACGATGCATCTACATAATTATCTGTGCCAAATTAAATTAGAACACGAAGCTATATCTTAAAGATTAAAATCTAGATGCACTGAATGTCGAGTCAAGGTCGACATAGGATGGTAAAAGGGGAAATTAGGGGATCGATTAATTTTAATTGAAAAATTGTGGATCTTTAATGGGTGAAAGTGCTACTTTCGTATCCTTGACAAAAATTTTTTAAACAAATGTTTATTTTAAATAATACTTAAAAAGTTCAATGCAAGAATGTGAATTATTATAATTAAATGTAATAATTAATTGTAATAATTGAATTCACACATAGCGCGTAAATTATTGAATTATTATAGTGTTATTGATTGAGGTAATTATTGAATTATTCGGATAATATCTTTTTGCAATTTTCTTAATCTTAGTACGAGGACAGATTAAAGTTGTGGTACCAAATTTAGTACCAGAGATTAAAGCCTAACTTCCCAGAAACGGAACGATTTATTTCGACGGAGTTGATCACTTTGGTTTCTATGTGGGTTCCTAATGTGTTGGACTGTGAAATCTTCTAATTTAAACTGCAGTGTAAAAGATCGAGTTAAGTTAAGTAAAAATATTACGGAAAGAAGATTAAAATTTTAATCTGAATTGTAGAATTATTTGTTATATGTATAAAATAAATCGCGAAATAAATGAATAACAATAATTAATTTAGAAAAATTATTAACAATATCATAAGTATACGAAATAATAATAAATTGGATGGAGAAATTCAAATTCACTGTATTTAATTTGTGAGATTATTATTAAAATATTTCTTAGGTTCCTCAGTTTAATATTTTATAGGGTAAGAGTCAAATTTCTTAAAATTAATAATTTTTAATAATTTTCTAATAATTTTCCAATTTCATTTTATTTCTCGTGTCACAATTATTGTAAATATAGTTTAATATAAATTATCATATCATTTCCACGACCACAATTTTTTATTAGCACAAATTATCACTTTCATATCTCCGTATTCAATATTTTCATGCAACAAAATTAATGTATATCAAGAGTATTTCATAAATATATGAATACTTGAAACGATTCGATAGAAGATAATTCAATATAACATTTATAAGCAAATATGGAGAATTGCTACGCCAATTGTTGATGAATTCTAATTTTATCATGCTGCTCTTTGTGTGTAAATGAACAAATGGAAGACGCTAAATTTATTGCAGCACAAAATGCCGGAAACAATTCCTACATATCGCTAACGAAAATGTAAATATGTATACATGAATAACATTCTGACAATAGGTACAATAGAACATAAATTATTTATCTTTTTACTTTACTTCACGCAAGCCATTTGTTATTTAAATCGTTCCAAGTGAATTTCCAGCGATCAATTCAATGTGCCTTTTAAAAATGAGCATTAAAAAATGAAAAATAGCATCACGCATAGTTTTTACTCGCGTTTCCTTCAGGTACCTTCACTTTAATTAGTATGCAAGGTTCCGAGTAATAAATAACGAGCTGTTCTCATAGCGTGATAAAAGCTGTATAAGCATACGTTGTACTAACATAGCACGCATCACACGCATACTATATATAATATCTTTTTACTCAAAGCTTAATTAAAAAAGAATAAATTATAGAATTATTGTATAAATAAAAGAGAATTATAGAAATAGAAAAATAAATTGCAGGATTGTTATATAAATAAAGAAAATAAATTACAAAATTATTACAAAAATGTAAATAAATTATAAAATTATTGCAGAAATAAATCGAAACGAATCATAGAATTATTTTACAAATAGATAAAAATAAATTATATGGTTATTGTATAAATAGACAGAATAATCTAATAAATAGGAAAATTATTGCACAAAAATTCCAAAAAAATGTGAACTGTCACCAATTTCCAGTGACCAAATTTCCCGTACTATATTTCTCATACTATTCTCTCGTCCCATTTCTCATAATCAATTTCCCGCAGTCGCTTCGTTCAAAAGGAATTTCAACCAGAGATAATTCCCCTTAAAAAGATTGCAAATGAAATAACAAACGCATAATGCGGCTGTAAGCGAATTTCAGAGTAAAACTTTATAATCGTTGCGTTTCCAGAAAATTGAAAGTTCGAAACTAGCGGTGGATTTGCATAGCAAATCGTTCCGCCGGCACCCGTATTTTCCCAGAGAAACCAAAGACTTCGAAGCTGCTAATATTAAGCTATTGACACACAAATAATTATCGACAGCAAACCGATTAACGGCAATGTAAATGTGGGAAAGTAACGTCGCAGGCACAAATTATAGTTGTAATATTGCTCATGCTCGCCGGTATCGTAAATTAGCATTCGCCACATTAAGTAATATTAATACTCTGTCGTGCATCTACGTTAATCTGGCGGTCTCCAATAAACTGGCAACGAACAAAATTTGAAAAATGGAAGAGCAGAGGGATTCAAAGGAAAGATCTAGAGCAGAAGAAAATCTGCAGGGTGTTCCATTTCGGTGGAAACGGTGCAATATCTCAGGGAAAATTAAAATGGTTAAAAAGGTATGGTTAAAAAAATTATTTGGAGGAATTATTTAGAAGAGAGTATAAGTTAGGTTAATTTTTTTAATCACTGGTCTAGAATATTTCATTTTTCCAGTTGAAGAAATTTTTATAAGGGTGTCTCAGGGGTCTCATTTAAATGGGATCACTTAAATATCTGTCTCATTTAAGTGCATTGTACAAGGTCTGCATGCAACAATAAAAAGAAATTTTTCTGGAAAAATTTTCCAACTTTGAATATCCCGAAGCAAAATCTTGGTAAATAGACCCTTTTTCAAAAGTACTCCTAAATTACTGGTAAAATTTTATTTTTATGCGAGCATTTGAAACGTCAGTGAATCTTATTTTAAATGTACACTCAAATTATTCAAAATATATTAATATATACGCAAATCTATATACGCAAATATCTATATCACATTCTATAGAAAATTATTAGAAAAATATACATATGTAATTATTATTGATAAAATTATCGTTGGCCTTTATTCAATTAGAAACATAGCTACATACACCTATCATCATCATTATCATCCACCATATCATTCCACTCATCCATATTATTATTATTGTTATATTTATTCATACAATATCAGAAGGTGCATATTATAGATCAGTAGAACTCTGTATTTTCTTATTTGTAATACAGTAGAGTGTGTAAAGTAACTACGATACAGTGATCTACAACATGGTATCATTCCACGCAGTAGAACTACATAAATTAAATTCGCATAAGTCAGATTAACGCAAATCGCTAGCTCAATCCTACATGGTTGTATCTACCAGTCGTATTTAATAACGCCGATTTGCCTATGACCTATGGACCTAATTTATGTCATTCTATTGCGTGAAATGATAACATATGGTAGATCATTCTATTCGTCTAAACAAAGGCTACTGTGACCTTTCATTAAGGTTCAATATGTTCCATTAAAAACTAATTAATTTCAAAGAACAATTCTTGTCAATAAAAAGAAATCTATATTTAAATAAAAAGAATCTGATACGAAGAAACGAAGATCAACAATTAAAAATTGACACGTGTCAGTTATAAAAGAAATAAATTTATCATCGACATTTTTCGGACGACAACACTCGCGAGAAAATTATATTTTGTAATATTTATATCATTCGTTGTCCACCTTGAAATAAAGCAACTTCCACGAAAACATTTCTCCGGCAACTTCGCGATCTGTAGTTATTTCATAGCTGCCAGTTAAATGGAACACTTGAACTAGGGAAGTTTATTTTTCTGTTTACACAAAAACATTCGCGGGAAGAGATCCATAGAAAAAAGGACGAAAATACAGCGAAGAGATGCTTTCGTAATTTAATAGTTGCTCTGACACTTGGCTAACGCGTTCTCGAATTTTCTTGTTCAGAGTACCCTACTTTTTGCTCATAAACAACTCGTTCCTCGTTTAACATGCTCTACAGAAGAATCTCTTTCTTGTTTCTTGTTGCATTCTCGCTTCCAGTCCCCTAGCAGTCGTTACAGTTTTTTTCCTCATTTTTATTGCTAATTACAAACGAGCTGTTTCAGGATGTGGGTCATCCACTCGACTTCTGCTTGTTAGGACAGAGACGAAGATGCACTATCAGATTCTGACAGAATTCATACATTTCCTTGCACTATGTTTCGTCACGGAAAGCGTGTTCATAGCATAACTCTTACTTTAATTTTCGATAATTCTAAAGACTTTATTATTTTGTATTACGGCTATTAGGCCGAGGATTAGACATACCTTACCGCCCTCTCTGCGGATTAAGTCAAATATCTAAATGTGAAAGTTCAGAAAATTTACAAGTACGAGACCGGACAAATTGGACCCACGTACAACAGACGTTTCTTACTCCTCAGCCAAAGGTCCTTCCGTCACACCCTCTGTCGAACCAAAAATTTTTACTTTTCCACCACTAATATTTATCCTAACTAATCGGAACCAAACTGGAGAAAACACCGGACAGGACATGACGAGACACAAGACAGACCAAAATTGAGAAGACAGTTCGTCTTCGACATCAATCACTGAAACATCGTACATATACTTATAACCGCGTGTTCGAAACGCTACTCCGATAAACGTCTCTACTATAACTATTGTATACTTTTACTGTAAATAAATACTCTATTTTAACATTACACTCGGGATCCTTAATATTACAAAACTTATCACGCAATATTAATTTGGCGGATGATAAGCGTTCTTGGAAATCGAAGAGATTCGATACATAGATTTAGATTCGATAAATTTCTTTGTACATTTTATGTTTGAGGATTATTAATAGGGGTGGATATAACGTGACCACATCGATTGTCCTCAATTGTTTGGTTATTGGAGAAATAGAGGGAAATTATTTTGTTATAAATTATGGGATGTGAAATAATAATGAGAAGATAGTGATAGTTGATTTTTGTGAAGATAACTGTGTTACAAAAGACAAAAAGCAGACAAAATGGCCATGTAAGTGGTCCACCCTGTATATCAAATAGTTAGTAAAAAATTTGCTACTTTTTGGAGAAAAAATTAAGATTGCAAGGCAGATAGAAAGTCAAATTTAATACCTCATTGAAGACCCCCTACAAGAAGAAGAAGAAGAAAATGATTTACGACTTTCCTAGCATCTGTATCATCCCTACCCATGCAGAAGATCAATATATCAAGGCATACATCATACGGAAACCAATACAACTTTAAAACAAACTCAAAATTACCCCCTTCGCCCAAAAAGAGGAAAAGATGCAATACTTTCCTAACATCTGAATCATTTCGTTCCAAATACAAAATCGATCTATCAAAGCAGATATCAAATCAAATCCATTGCAACTTTCAAACAAATCCAAAGCCACTTCTTACCCCTAAAAAAAGAAAGAAGAAAATAATTCACTACTTTTAAAATTCTGTACAACTAATAACTTTCCCATAATATCTTCAAACACTCTCAAACACGAATTGGCACATTCATATTTAATTTGATTTTCCATTTGAGTCCGGATATCAGAAAAACTCATCATTGGGATTTTCATGCGAACTATTCGCAAATCAAATTGATTAACTCCTGCACTCGACGATTTTTTGGTCAGAGGGGAGCAGAAATTCAAAGATTCTCTGCTGTAAAGTTGACGATACTGTTTTGAGCAGTAAATAAAGAATAGTATAATAATTACCACGTAGAATTATTTCATTTCGATATCTTGCATACTCATTATAAATTTAATCTTAGTTATCTTAAGTAATTATCTTAATTATCAATTAATATCTATCTTCTAAATTTTATAGAATGGTGACTCAAGGTCGCCACTCTAGTCCAAAGGTTTAATTTACTAATTAAAAATTTTTAAAAAATTCTAATCTCAAAATACTTTCTCGATACTCAGTTATCTATGTGGTAATGGTTAAGGCAGATTTTGAATATATATGTGTTGATAGAATAAAGAAGGACAAGTATGCCAATATCTAATGGATTCAGGTTATTGTGATAAATGAATATGAGTGTAATAATTGAGGTGTTGTGTGAATTGTGTATGTCATGTAATGTATGAAAGTATGAAGAACAACCAGAGAGATGGTCAGTTGTAATTGAGTTGAATAGTGAAAATAGGTGTGAGCATGTGATTGCGCGAAATTAATTAGATTTATACTTAATATTTGTGTTTGATCATTTTTTCTTTTTTGTAATTAAATAAAGAATTGTTCTTATTGTTATTGGTATTTAATCCATCACTAACAATCTATACCTAAAATAAACTTCTATATTTATTTCTCTTTTTTAGAGTTGATTTTACACACAAGTGACTCGCATAATATATCTATATCAAAAAATAAATTTACAGAACACTATGAATGCATCGATCTCTCTTCAGAATAGACTTTCCCAACCTAATATAATCGAATAGAAGGAGCTTAAATTTCCCTATACCCACGTCAACGCGGTTTCAAGCCATCCAGTATCAATGCGTTAAATTCGTTCGAATCCTAATACCTTAACCCTCAGATCTTGCAAATCTCGAAACTCTCCTTATCTCCTTATCCCTTCCATTATACTGAAATTGCTACGGATTCTTACGAATGGCAAACAGCCTCTCGATGAAAGCCCTTTCATCAGGAACATTATTCGACAGCGTATAACGTAGCCAGGGATTGCAAGGGTTAAGTCGCGTTTCCAGAGGAGCGGCCATAGTGACGCAGGTGTCCGCTGGCTTGCAAGTCGGGAACGCACCTTCCGATTTTATCAGGGATTCCGTGGGTGGGTAATTCAACTTTACGACCACCTGGTGCGAACTTGGAGGATACGCGATATAACTGCACCATCTACTTTTTGATTGAACGCCTGAAAGTCAAACGACCTCGTCGCTCTTTGCGCGACCTATAACATGGCGTCGCGTGGAGCCTCGGGACGGCTGTTTATTTTGATAGAAATTGAAAGTGTTCAACATGGCTGGTGGATTTACGTCCAGACTTATGCGACAGATGTTTCCTTCCTGGGGAATATTCTATGCTCCATGTTGTTTCGTGCAGGTTGTTCGGAGAAGTTTATGTACTTGGTTGCAACGAGGATTCAGCTTCTGATCAGAGGAGTGGAGTCTTAGTTTTAGGATCACGGATTTTTTTTCTGGTTCCGTGATAGTGTCTGTGATGGTTTTTGAAATGTCATGGTGGTGGAATAGTACTGAGTTCATGTCATTTGAGAATTATTTTTTTATTATTATTTTATTATTATCATTTAAGAATTAATTAAGAATTATTTAGAAATAATTAATTCCTATTTAATTTAGTGAATTATATTAATTTCTGCGGTTAGTTTCTTATATTATAATAACGAGTCTAACTCGGTGTGAGTGTTCCAAGCTAAACTCCATAAATATGAATTATACTCGGGTTAAATTAAAATTACATTTAACGTTTGCTAATGTGTGAAAAATTTCTAGAAATCCTAAAAATTTGTATAATTTTATTACTAATAGAATAGGCAGACAGTTGCTAAGTAAAATTAAATAATCTTACAATATAAAATTATCTCTGGATAAAATATGGTAAAGCAGTGGAACTTAAATTAAACTTACATTAAATCTATTTAATGAATCAGATATACATACAGGTTTTATATTTTTTAAGCAGATTTTCCGTATTTCAGTTTGTAAATTTGAATTCCACTATTCGTAACCTGGTATGCATATGTACAATCGTATCTCCTTGAGCGAGTATAACGATTTCACCGTAGAAACTCGATCAGTTTCCTTCGTTATGTCCACTTACTGCTAGCGGAACAGATACTAGTCGTAAACCCAATGTCAAGCTTCAAATATCGACACTGCTCGAAATAGTGGAAGTTACTATCGTGTAGATCACTATACAAGCGTGGACGATCTTTATAATTTCAGAAACTACATATTTTCAGTGTCTACGTATTTATAATTTACAATATAAAAATTTTAAAATGCGTTTTAAATACAATTTTTGTAATAGCATAAAAATTAGGATATACGTGAAGTTTTCCTATATAATAATTTCAATATGTAAAATTTTTGTAGAAGAATATAGGTATTTTCGTATTAGATATACACTATCCCTCAAAAACCAGTTCATCTGCTGTAATAAAATTAACTCTGATAAAATTTAAGAAGGAAATTAGTATTCTCCATAACCCCCCCCCCCCCCAAACACAATTAAATACACTAATTGCCAATTAAACAAGGAAAAGACTACATTTTAATTCAAATCCCTCCACTCTATCTGATTTTCTGTTTCGCACAATTTCATTTATTACCTTAAGCTTAAAATATACTTTACTAGTTTTCACCAATTATACCAATCCACCAATCCTTGTATTTCCTTCCAATTACTAATCAAACCAAAAAATAAATTATTATCAGTTCTACTAATAATTTTAGTTTAAATTACACCTTCTCAGTAAGAAAATTCCAATATTTATATTTCCCGCCAACTGCACAATAATCCTAGAAAAAGATTTCCAATAGACATTACCTTTCATCTCAACAGCTCAGCTGTAATTTCTATTTCTCCCGATTTTAAAAGAAATTATGTCACATTTGAATCACATCTTACCAACAACGAATATCACCACAACTGCACAATCAATCAAGGAAAAAGATTTCCAACCCACATTACCTTTCATCTCGAGATTCTTCACTCTGCTGCCTCACCTTTTCATCCACCAGTCCAGAAGAATTCTCAAATACACGTTCGATCTTCCTTCCTTTCACGAGTACGTCTTCGTGCATCGTTCGTCTTCATTATCTTCCACCGTTTCACCTTTGCACGGTGAAACGCGAACACGTCCGATCAAAAGCTCAGTAGTATTCACACGAATGGACCAGAGCGAAGGTTTACCAAACGGACATTTAGCTGACAAGTTGAACAGGCACGAAAGAGATTCGCTTGGTATCCTGGCCGAAGTTCTGAGGTGACTGAATGCGAGGTCTGCCACGCGAAGAGCACGTAACAGGCATTATCGCCTGCCAAATCCTCACAAGTCACGTATTCTCTACGACCAGTTGATAATGTCTCTGACAGAATCCTAGCGGGAATTCGATTTCTATAACGCTTACATTTTGGAGACCGGAGTATAAATCCGTGAAACGCGAATGCTCGTTGTTCCATCGTGTATTTTCTGCTCGAATAAATTGCCACCGCATGTTTTTCAGCCACCATTTTATTGTGTATCAATCGTTTTATTGCGTGGTACATGTAAAGAATGCCATTGCATGTGTATGTCTTCGTGAATAATTATAACAATAATTATGAGAGTGGCGTATGTCGTGTCCAAAAATATCAAAAATGTTGTACTTGAAATATATTATCTATTAGAAAATTAATTTCGAAAAATTCCATCGAATAGTTTAATTCTTCGTTGTTGTATCAAAAGTTGTTTTATTTTATTGCAATATCAACGAGTGTGCCAGAATATGATGTGGTATATAATTTTGAAGTGGTAAAATAATTTTCTTTGCATTTTTGAATTATTGTTGGACTACTTTTATAATTACAAGCACATACATCTACGAATCGTGGCTATAAAATAAATATAAATTTTCTGAAGCTGGATTTTATTGTTTAATTTTTGTTTCTGTTGCATTTATATATTGGACAATATTTTATTGATAGTTGCTATTAGAGATTTTATTATCTTACATTATTATTTTAATAAATAAATAAATAAAGATCAAAGGAATTAGTTTGGTTGCATGTCCATGATGAATGATCATATTTTCCAAAACTCGACTATTTGATTAATCAAAGGTGAGCCAAATTTATATATTCAATTTTTACGTACGTCGAATGCAGTACGAAAAATAATGAGGGTTTAGGGATTGTTTATAAGTTGCTGGAAGCTCTGTGCGCGATAGAGTTTGATGTAAAGTGGATTAAATAGGGGTTCAACTGTGAATTGGATCAGAAAAGCTGATTGGCGGAAAGACCTTTCAATTATTACTCACAATCAGTTCCATAGCTTTGTTTCTGTAATACGATTATTCAAATTTTATTAGAATAATCTGGCGGTTTTTAATTAATAAATTAGCCGATCATGGAAATTAACTGTTTTAGTCACTATATACACAAATACATATTGGAAACATATATCTAGGTTTAATTAGTTTTTTTAATGATCTTGAATATCGAAAATCGGTTATATATACTTTTATTAACATTGACTCATATCACGAAATTTGTCCAAATTTTTACAAAAATATGTCCTATAATATTTGCATTTGGGCAATTGCTTTTATATACGTGTAAATGTAAAATTCAAATATACCCAATAATTTATAACTCATATTCATATGCAAAATTTCACACGTCGAAAAGACCTATTTCTGAAATTATTTAAGAAAACATAATTGCGTTCGTATTAACTATATCAGCTGTAAATAATTATAATTAATTGTGAATTATGCATTATATTTAAATTATTTTGTTCACAGAATGGCTGACCTTTACTACTTTTATTTTAATTAGCTTTTAAGGAAATATTCTATATTTGCAAGATATTTCTCTTATTATAGTAATGATATATAGCATATAAATTACTGTTTCAAGTACTCAATGAAATTTCATACAGATAGCTACTTTGTAGACATATTTTAGTGTTTCCTTCAGGTTGTAACGTTTGTTAATAGCACCACAAGAACACGTAACGTGTATTATCATTCGCCAAATAGTCGAAAGTCACGTATTTTCTGAATACATAATGAGAATAGATAATGCCAGTGAAGCTAGAACTCTAGTAGATATTTAATTCCGATAATTTTTGCAACAGTATAGGGATCTTTTTCATTGTAGCAAATAATCCTAATTAAATATTTTTTTCAAATATTGTTAAATAAATAAATATACGTATTAATAATTTTATTTTCAATTTTATAAAAAATAGAGCACTCTATTAAATTAATTTCGACATCTATTTAACAATATCTCAATTTTATAATTTATATAATTTATTAGTTATAACATTTGACATGTTAAAAATTATAAAAATTAAATCTCTCTATTCTTTTCTATATTTTCAATGTTATTTTTATTACTGTTCAAAGTAGTATAATAATTTCAAAATGTATTTTTTATATCTACCAGAAATCAGGCATATTTTATTTAAAATTGGGGTGCCCAATATAATATTATAATAATTTAATATAATATAATATAATATTAAGATTTATAATAAATATGGGATGCCATCAATATGAAAATAGTGTTCAGAAATAGTGTTGGAAATTTTTTATTTCTAATAGAACTTCACTTCTAATATCGCAGTACCATAATATATCTAATAACGCGTATCATAGCTGTGCAATGAAGTAACAATATAGCTTAAAAACTAGTTTCAGTTTCTGAGTGAATTAGCTGGTATTGGCACCAAGGGTATAATTCTCCAACATGCTTAATTTCAAGCATTATACCTATCTCAGGACATTTCCTAGCGAAATAACCTTATCATTTACATGTTTCACCTGCTGTACATATAAATTGGACTTTATATTAAATTAAAGATCCAAACGAACAGTTGGTTATGAAAATAAGGAATATTTATATAAACTAACCAATTCTTTAAATTTGATAATGAATTTCCAATCAATCAGTAAATTTAAAAAAGAAAATACAAGCTTTCAAGTGGAAGAAAATTATTTAATACAGTTTTCAAATAGCATTTAGCATGATGTCCCCCTGTCATTTATTACAAAAAATTATATAGTATACCTGATTCGAGTTCTAATTATTAAAAGTGCAAGAACTTTTTAATATTTTAATAAGAATATTGAAATTATTTTTTATAAAATAATCTCATCACTACCAATTTAGCATATATTCGTTACACTACAAATAATATCGCAAATTCAATAATATCGCGAAATAATAAATAATGCAAATACATATAAAAGTCACGTTACGTTAAGGATTATTTATAAATTTATTAAGGGAAAGGTACTAATTTTTGAAAGATACGAAAGACATGATTAACACCTTTTGGATCGCCCTGTAAATATTTGACCTTCTCTGAAAGTTCCTCCCAATATGCTAAGGCAGCTTTTCAAGACATCAGACCGACTCTTAACGTAGCACTTTTCTTTGTCTCTTACAAGTTAAAGCTGAATCGAAGCATTCTTATGAGACTAGAATCCTTGGCATTTTACGAAACAGAAGGGAAATGGTAAATCGAAGTCATAGCTAAGTGCACCTTGCATGCAATTTGTTATAATATTAGTGAAAGTTATGAGAAAGTATTAAATTTGCAGTGACTCAATGCATTACTAAGCTTCTATGGTTACACGTTTCAATAATAATTATCTCCTATGTCCATTCAATGAAAGAATCAGTATAAAATAATTGAAAAGATTTTACAATAATCTTTTCATCTTTCAAGGCAATAATAAATTACATTATTAATAATTTTAAATTACATTAATAAAAGACATTATTATTCTTATTAATAATAAATTATATTAATAAATTATACGATATTTAATAAAACGTTATTTTATAAAATTTTACTATTTGTACTTTTTCGACAAATTTGATTTCGGATATTTTATAAAAAGTTACGTGATTTTTATTTTCAAAAAATTCGATATTTATTAAAGAATATTAACATTTTATACGTTAGGAAATGAAATATAATTTAATAATTAAATAATAATTGAGTATAATTTAATCATAAAAACTGTTCCCAGTGCCAAAATTTTGTTTAAAATCCAAAAATAATTTCTAGAAATTTAATATTAAATAATTATAATCACAGTCTTTGTATTAATGTTCATAATTATTTGTAAAACAAAGAAACACTCTGAGATATCTCGTAGCTGGCACTGAAGATCTTACAATAATTTTAGATATTGTTTGAAAAACAACTTTTGAAGTGGTTGGAAAATATTACGAAAATATATTTCCAAACTGAGAAAGTGAAAATAATATCTCTATGAAAATTACAATATATGAAGTTAGTTAGAATTGAAGCTTCTTATGAATAAAGGCCATAATGAACATTTTGAATAACCTATTAGTCTGTAGAACCGTATTGTCGCTTTAATAAAGGTTCACAATTAAGGCGTGTATTCTTTAATATAATAGACTCATTTTTTGATAAAACGTATTATTTATCACGCTTTTGTTACTGCTGATGGCACGAAAGATTTATGAACTCGTTACAGTTCATAAACGAAGTAATAAACGAGTCATTCCACGTCAACTCAATTTCTTTTGTACCCTAAGATTAGTGATTCTGATAATATGAAAATGGAAATATAATCAGGCTCTAACAAATAATTTTTGTTTACATTCCACTAATAGTTAAAACAATATATCTTATGTAATATAAATTAATTACGAGAATACCTGATCAGGTTTTACACGATTTTTCATTATCTATAATTACTTTCACCTACGTTTTGTTTTCTAAAGTTGGAGAAATAAATGTGTATTTTAAAATAAATTTATAATAATTTTGTGATATTTTGTTAATATAAGAGAGACTGAGATATTGTAAGTAAAATAATTGATAGTTTAATGGTGGTTCGTTTTGGAGCTTACATTTATCAATTAATACCAGCAAGTAGTAGAGATACGTAACTATGCGGACGTTAATACCTGCGAAGAGTTTAAGTAGTACGAACTGTAACATTGATCAAAGTTCATTTAATTAGCATGTAATATTCAGGATGAAATTTCTATAGTGCATTGTCTCTGTAATTATCTTGTATAATTATCTCATAGTTATATATGTATATCACAATTATTCAATTTCAAAATATTTGTTTTAAATAAACTATAATGCTGTGTTTCTTACATACTTAATTCTAAATTTTCTTTCTTTACAATAATTTTAATATAAAACCATTGTAGTTACCCAATAACTATGTACTCGAAATTACTTCAAATTTGTCCCTTAAATTATTCCTTAACACGAGAAATCCGATTTTATTAGAAAATTAGAAAAAGGTATGCAAAAAATTATAGTCAATGTTAACAACATTGAAATAAAATTTCTTTCAACGATACTTTTACTACTATATAAGTACATAATAATTAATTATCGCGAGTTTGATTAATACTAAAGTAAAATATATTTCCTTAATACTCTCATTCTTAAATAAAAATATTATAATTAATGAAAGTTAATTATTGTCAGTTTTAACAATTTCAAAACGAAATCTATTTTACATTTAAAATAAATGTAAGAAATAAATCTAAACTTTTAGAATCCTTTAAAAAATCATTCGACACGAAGCACTTCAAAATCGTAAAGAGATTCTCGTGAATACGAAATGTGGCTGAAGCCAAATATGCTCTGTGAACCGCGATAACGTTATGGAAGCTACAATATTTATATATACGCAAACGACTGATCTCTGTCAACCAATACAAATATATATATACACATATCGAACGATTTTGGTGCAAATATCAAGCTACGTTATCTAAACAAACTGGTATAGCTTTCGTATCACTCGTCGTTTCCGGAACGAAATTTTTTATCCCGAAAGTAAGTACTCGGTATCTTCTAAGCGACTGCATCCCAATGTGATACACATTTGATATGGAGTCGATTGAAATGTTTGCGTTTAATCCTTTGCCTTCTGTAATTTTCCTTTCAATTTCTTTTTTATCTATCTACTTCTTTTTATTTTCATGCAACGTTCTAGAAGGAGCATAAATAATAATTAAATGTCTTATAATAGTAAATAATAGCTGATAATGAAAAGAAAATGGCTAGGTTGAATAGTGAATAATAAAATTAAAAGTTACAATATATATTATTTAACTTAATACTATTATTATTTCTGTTATTAAAATATAAGTTATATTAATCACACTTCTATTGCTCATGAGAAATGTAAACAATATAAAGAAATGTAACTAAAGTTTACTGCAAATTCCTTTAAAAAATATTCTCTTTGCTATCCTTTAAAATATTTTGCAAATTTAAGTATTCCATATACGATTTAAGTTTTTGTAAATATTATATTGAAGCGTATTTCCAAAATTCCAAAATTGACATTTATTTAAAGTGAAATGAAATCTCAGTGTTCCTTTGTGTAGAATTAAAAAAATTTTCATAAAATTGAGCAATAGTCCAGTTCTTGTGTGAAAATATTTAAGAAGTGTGTTCGAGTGCATTTGGTAAAACGCTAAAACAACCAACGAAGTTTTTCTGGATATGTAACAATGAAATACTGCTTTTGAAAGCTCTATTACGTACGTAGTAAGCCAAAACAGAGATATTTTTCAAGATTTTAACGTCAGCCTTGGTGTCCAACTTGAGATTAGTTCAATCGCGCTTCAAGATTTATTGCAAACCTAAGATCGTAAACACCGAGTCTGCAGCTGGAGGATGCGGGCTGAGTATAATTTACGATTGAAGCAGTCGAACAAAAAGCCTCGAGGCAGTTTTAGAAACGATGATGTTACATTATGGAAGTCAGCTGCAGCTAAACTGTTCTATGTACATAAACAGTGTAATTTCGGTGAACCAGATTTAGTGACTATAATTGTGAAAATATTTAAAGTGTAGACTATCATTATTAGCGCATGATTATCTAACAACTATATTTATTAATTCTTCGAGGCATAATAATTTTATTTATCACGTCAAAAATTGAGTAGAATGATGGGTACGTTTTGGCAAAAATAACTTTAATATCTTCGTTACTTCCTTATGAAAATAATATCAAATGAAATATTATTTAATATAAAATATTGCTTTTATATAAATAGAATGAGATAGAAAAATAAGTATAATCTGCAATAAATAATTTTACAATTTTCCTTATTTCTGTATTTTTTTTTTTTTTTTTTTTAATGGAAATAGATACTTTTTTATATTCTGTATTTCAAAAATGTCTATTAGTTTATTGTTCTTAATGGTTTGCTATTTATTCTATATAACTTAATAATTTTTCCACTAGGAAGGATTTAGTATATTTTTTTGTAAGATGAGAGACAATAAATGAACATGTTGAAATAATTCTGAAATATGCAATTTCATATGACGTTATAATTCGACGATAAAATACGATAGAAAATAAGTCGATAGATACAAATTGACTCTCTCTTGCAATTCCAATCAATTGCAGTGCAGTCCATCTTGACCAACTCCCATGGGACCAGAGCCCAAGCCGGATAAATGAATAGTCGGCTAAACGAATGCTTAATCTAAAAGTATATTCGAGAATTATGCAAATTATAAAAGAATTATAAAAATTTATTCGGTAATATATTTTCCAAAATTTTCTATAATTTTTGGCGACACATATGAATATTTTTTGATTATATAGTGCGTAGAAAATATATTATTCCGATATTTTATAGAGATTGATAAATATTTAAATAAATTGTCAAATATTTATAAAATATTTTGGAATATTAAATCGATTTGGAAGGAACCCTTTAAAATAAATGGACTGAAAATTCAAAATCACGAAATTGGGTTATTGGAAATCTAAAAAAACATAATATTGAAGAATGGAGGGAATTGGAATGCTAGAAAATTTGAAAATATCAGTAAAGGAAGGATGAAAAATGAAAGGCAAAAATCGAAGCAGTAGAAAATTGAACATTGACGAACTAAAATAAAGAAATACTTTGAACCTAAAATAGTGGAAAAATAGAAATTTCGATAATTTAAAAACTGGAAAACAAGAAAGATAAGTTGAAGAAATTCAATAATTACTATTACTATTTCACATATTTATAAATAAAACGTGTAAATAAAATTGTTTAATATATAAATTAAATTACTACCATCAGATTCATCTACTTCTAATAAACATATTTTAAATGAAAATATTTCCCATCGTTAGATGATTCTAGTTAACTTCATAAATAAAATTTGATTTTTGTAGAAATTAACTAATTACCAAATTAATTTTTAATCCTAATAATTTGCAATATAATTATTCAAATAATACATCGACGATAGAACTATTATCCTTTTCATTTTTGTGTGCACGTAGCACTGAAAATAGGAAGATTTTTCATCGACACACGTCTTAACAGAACATTTATTTCAAGCAGCAAAACGATTTTGGAATCAAACACTAAGAAAACAGTATTTCGTAAAGGATTTACACTGTTAAGAAAATGGCAGACCAAACGTGGTACGAACGCTAACAAACCGTAGTCATAGTTTCTTTTAAAATGGTAAAAAACTAGAGTGGGATTCGCGCGTCAATCAAACAGATTTGTACCTTACAATCGTATAGAATTGCCACCGTTTCGATTTATCCTGGAAATTCAAAGAACTTGTTAAAATTTCCGATACCCTAAAACCCTGTCCTCGATGCTATTTTCTCTTTTCTTTATTTTCTTATTATTTTTCTCAAAGACAATCAGCAGCTATGTGTTTGTAATCCGTATATATCAGAAATTAGATATATAAATAAAATTAAAAAGTCAAATATATAAATATGTCTATAAAATCAAATATGACATGAAAAAATGTGCAGTAAAGAATACAATAAAAAATATGCATATACCAAATTAGGTGAATTTGCAATTTTCAGAACTTTTTAAATTAATTCTAAATTAATTTCTAAATTAATTTTGTGATTTGCTAATATAAAATCGAAATGTTATTTAATACTAGAATTACCAAACTTGTAAAAATTACTAATTTTAGAATTTTCGATTGAATTATTATTAAGAATGGACAGCTGCTTCTGACAAAATTATTATAATTATTTAATGAAGCAGGAACGTATATAATACTTCTTTATTTTCACCGTATATTTTGGCACTTATTATAGGTCAATAGTTCTAGTTCTAAAGAAATATAAAAACATGAAAAATCTGATGAATTTGATATGTAATTAATCATGTAAAAAATACTCTTTTCAAATCTTGTAGCATAATGAGTGAACATGATTTGTTCCTTATGAACCAATTATTAATATAAGAATATCTCCCATAATTATTAAATCTATGAATATTTCTTCCTCCTCGTAAAAATTTTTGAAAAGCAATTTCAGAGACCTTTAATTTTACGACAGATTTTCCATACAAAAGATGAATATTTCCTGTGTAATATAGACATAAGCTTTTTGTAATTAACTCTCGTATTTGTCATTTGATTTCTAATTAACATTTCTTTTCAAACTTACTTCTTCGCCATTCCGGTAATATTTTTGCACCTTTTGCGACTACTCATAGCTCTTCGTGCACCTTCAACGGTTTAAATAAAAAATGGATGTCAAGTGACGCACGTTACTTTAATTATATTTAACTTGTACTGGAGTTGTGTGCGAAGTGCAAGGAATATGACTGGAATTGCCTAGAGCGAGCATATGAAAGTATATAAGTTTCGATTCAAGGGCTCTTCTGTATTTAGTATAACGCACTATGTGCGTTATGAAGGACTTAGTATCACTTAATAATCGCTTAAATTTATTCACTTGAATTTCATTTAGTATATTTTTATGTAAAGGTACTTCATCACAAATCAGAAGCAAAATATTTTACATTCTCTTTAATTTATCTTACAATCAAAAGCAAAATATTTCACATTTTCTTTGATTTAACTAATTTAATTTAATAACATGTTATTTAATCTTCACATATGATTTTATTAAGGTATCTATATTTACATTATTACACAAGATATGATAAATTTATCGTAAATAGGTTTATGTGGAAACATTTGATTATAAATTCATAGTGAAATCCGCTTATATCGTGTTATTCTTGATCATCAAACTTGTCAGATTATCCTCATTAAGTTTATTGAATTTATTACGCGATTCTCAATGTATTGTACATATCATTAAAAGATGAGGATATTTATAATGTGTGATAAATTATTACTAGCAAGACATTTAATCTTTAAAGGTTTGGCATTTATTATTTATATATTTCATATTTTCCATTAGTTTATAATTAAACACAAAAGAGGAAGAAATGTAACTTAAATTTCCTTTTCTGAAATATATAATGTGTTTAATATCAAGATATAAATTATCTTGAATTTTGTGCAATTAAAATATTTTATACGATTATTCTTGTTCTAAATATTTTTATTTCATTTATCTAAAATATTTTGAAGTATTCATAATTAATTATATTTCAGGAACCATGTTGGTCAGAAGAAGATGCTTTCAAGAAATTACAAAAAACGAAGTGGAACATCAGAAGTTACAAGCAATGGGTCACTAACATTTGTAAGAGAACGCCAGGTGAGACACATTTATATTTTCTTTTTGAAAGAACGCACTATATAAATTTTTTAATTTCGAAAGTAAAGTATATCAACTTATGTATGACTTCGTATATGTCATGATTCCAGCAATTGGTTCGTAAATGACAATGGAAAATATGAAGAAACACAGAAAGGAATCTTTGAAATATAACAAATATAAATATTCGACTTATAAATTTTTGAAATATTATAAAATATTAATCTAATATTATTAAATATTATTATTATTTTTTTAAACTATTGGCCTCGAATAATTGGACTAATTCGACTTTCTTCTAACATAAAGCAAATGCGAAACTTGGTCCACTTAGAAATTAATATGTGTATATACATATTTACTCAAAATGTTCCATCATTAAAGTCACTAATTTCTCCAGCGTGTTTAGGATATTGTTTCCAGTGAAAAACGTCGTTTTTCCTTTATTTATCAAGTATAAGAATATAAAATAAAGAGAGACGTTTACGCTACTTAGCTTTTGCTTAACTATTTATTTGAATCTGTGCTTGATGTTGATACACTGTATTGACATTTATAGATATTGATCAAGACAGCCATCAATGCCTATACGCTCCCATTGATCGTGTTCACTGAGCATCGTATCTATGTGCTTCATTGAATGCAACGTTGAATTACAATATGATAATACTAAAATATTAAAATAATGATATTGAAACAGTACAATAATAATACTAAAATACTAAAATTAATGATATTAAAATACTGAAACAATTTTAGAATGTCGAAACAACGATACAGAAATTCCAAAACACAAAAACAATAATACATAAATACTATTGTAAAATAATACTAATTTACTGAAATACATAAATCGAAAAATACAGTAATATAACACTATACATACTAAAATTCATAAATACTATAATCTATTGTAATAATACTGAGATATTAAAATATGAAGATACCAAAATCGAATCCAGAAATTTTGTAACTTTCTGAAGTTCGAAAACCTATCAGGAATTGTTTCTCTTACTACTGATACCACAAAAGACACAGATATTTTATATTTCTGTCGTGTTATTAGCATAATTAAAACAAACTCTGAGAACATTTCGACTTTTTCCACGACGCGCAACAGAGTTTCACATTTGATTACGAAACTTAAGCTTTGAGGGAATGTAGGCAATCGCTTTGAATGCGTCCGGAAAACTTTCAACAGAAACGCTGACGAATGATTGGAAATCGGTGGCAGAAGCGTTAAGAAGTATACCAATAGAAATACTTTCGCTTCTTCATCGTCATCATCCTATCGATCCACGAAAGACTTTTGAGTTTTCCTTGACCCAAAGCAGTGAATATCGTAAAAATTTTGTGCCAAAATTTTGTACTCTTCCTTCTGGTAAACACCTCTACGTCTTGTACTTACGCGGCTTCCTAACCTTCGACTACTTCCACGTTCGCAAATAAAGAAAAGTTCGATCAACTCCATTGAAATATTTCACTTACGGTTCGAAGGCAATTTTAATATCGCGATATTTGACCAGCTGTTCTGGTTTTCATAATATACATAGTTGTTTAACTTGATTATAGTGAAGTAACATAATCTCTTTCTAGCGAAGAAATAATATACACGGAAGTTCGTATTGAATCTGAAATGTAATACAAGTAAGAGGGAAATATTATATTGTTAATTATTATCAGCTAAATTATTTTAATTTAATAAGAATTTAATAATAATTTAATAGGGAACTATCATAAGAATAGAATTATGAAGTATTTAAATGATATAAAAGTAAAATATGCAAATAAAATGGAGTCCTGAAATATAAATAAATAAAATATAAGAACATGGAAATATAAAATGTGAAATATAAAATTTGAATTATAAAATACAATAGTAAAATGTAAGAATAGGTTTAACAAATCGAGAATTGTTAAATATGAAAAATATAGTATAATGCAATTGTTACATATATGAAATTTATTACGAATGCTAGCAACTGTAAAAAATTCTTTTTGCTCATACGTGTAGAATATGTAGAACGAACGCAGTAGAAAAAAATAGAGAGCTTTAAAGCGCGCTTTGTCGAATGTCAGAAAGTAAAGCTGAATCAAATTTGAAGCGTGCTGGTCAAAATCGTTTTCGAGTTGACATTTCGTCACGCGTGTTCTTTTGTATGGACATGATGCAATTTTATGCAACGTAGACTACAAACTTCTTTTGACTCGATACAGCCTGGTCATCTATTATTACAATTCGTTGAAGAAATAACGATTTGGAATGAAATTATGAAATTGGAGAATCTTTGTTTCCTTTCAATTTTTCTCTTTCTCGCTAGAGAAATAGAATTTTATTTGCAATTATTGGTACAGTAGGTAAGATAAATTAAAAGTGACATTTTATCAAACGTGTATATATGTGCATGTAAAGTATAGCATAATCCAATTTTCAGAAATTTATTAAAATATTCCCAGAAAATGATTTACTAATTTAATTAATATAATTTGATTAGTTAATTTAACAAATTGAATTAATTTAATTTAACTAACAAATTTAATTTAATTAATTAAATTATATAAAATACAAATTTTGTTTATTATAAGATTATATGTGTGTTTCTTCAGTTTACTTCCTTTTTATTGGAATTACAAAATACCATAAAAGGAAATAAATTCTCTTATAATTTTAATTTGTAAAAAGAAATAATCTCTGATAATCTCTTATCAGCGTGATCTGATAATTATTATCAATTACATTTGTTCGTCAACAAAATCCCATTAATTATCTTCAGTAACTATACATGTTGAAAACATTTCTTACTTTCCAACTAATATTATAATTTCTTTAACAAATAAAGCAAACAAATTTTTCAACAAACTTCTACCATGAAATAAACCATTATTTCACTTATCTCACCAGAGCTATTACCATAATGATATAATAAATAAGAGCATTTACCATAATAATACTCCAAAGAACTTTAATCCCATAATTTCTATATACATGAAATTAAATAAATCCAAAATGCGTCTTTAATTTGTTCAAAATTAAATAGGTAAATCGAGCTATTTAACACGAACAAAGAGAAATTTTTCCTTCTTTTTTCGTAAAGAGCTCAGAAATGTGGAAACAGTATACGATTATTTTAATTGCCTGGTAAACTCGTTTAATGTTCTTCACAGGAGTGTTGCGTTTATAACAGGGTGAGACGGAAGTAATTTCCTCTTACCAACGCTCCAATTTTTACCAGGGTATGAATTTATCAGGATAGATCTCACAAGATAACATCATCACTTTCTCAGCGAAAATTATACTTGGAATGTCGCCAAATTAAACTTGGCGAACCTCCACGAGCCCTAGAAATCATAATGCTCTATCTGAGCCTATACACGAAAAATATTCATGCTTACTCGATATCCTGTAACAGATTGTTCAAATAGAAAAGAGCAGAATATTTTCTTGAATTTCTTCATATTATTCTACTTTAAATATCTTTAAGCTGCTCCAAAAGCAACATAAGTTACACTTTTGTTGCTAATTAAAATTTTGTTCTGCAATGTGGATGTTCCTTTTAAGCATTAATTGCATATTAACATTAAAAATTTTGTGATTTATTTAAATTAACTATATTCAGTTATTTTATTTAAATCCGAAATATTGATATTATATAAATCTGTTTCAAAATATTGATGATAATAATAATAATACGAAATATTATGCAAATTATAATGGCTGTTTCATACTATGTTCCTCGAATATTTTAGATACGCTTTATAATATATTATGTGCACATTTTGTGATATTATTTACTATAAAAGTACTATTTCTAGCATTATTTATAATATTAATAATATTTTTAATACTCTTCGTTATATAAATAATATTTATAATATCCATTATTTCACTTATCTCACCAGAGCTATTACCATAATGATATAATAAATAAGAGCATTTACCATAATAATACTCCAAAGAACTTTAATCCCATAATTTCTATATACATGAAATTAAATAAATCCAAAATGCGTCTTTAATTTGTTCAAAATTAAATAGGTAAATCGAGCTATTTAACACGAACAAAGAGAAATTTTTCCTTCTTTTTTCGTAAAGAGCTCAGAAATGTGGAAACAGTATACGATTATTTTAATTGCCTGGTAAACTCGTTTAATGTTCTTCACAGGAGTGTTGCGTTTATAACAGGGTGAGACGGAAGTAATTTCCTCTTACCAACGCTCCAATTTTTACCAGGGTATGAATTTATCAGGATAGATCTCACAAGATAACATCATCACTTTCTCAGCGAAAATTATACTTGGAATGTCGCCAAATTAAACTTGGCGAACCTCCACGAGCCCTAGAAATCATAATGCTCTATCTGAGCCTATACACGAAAAATATTCATGCTTACTCGATATCCTGTAACAGATTGTTCAAATAGAAAAGAGCAGAATATTTTCTTGAATTTCTTCATATTATTCTACTTTAAATATCTTTAAGCTGCTCCAAAAGCAACATAAGTTACACTTTTGTTGCTAATTAAAATTTTGTTCTGCAATGTGGATGTTCCTTTTAAGCATTAATTGCATATTAACATTAAAAATTTTGTGATTTATTTAAATTAACTATATTCAGTTATTTTATTTAAATCCGAAATATTGATATTATATAAATCTGTTTCAAAATATTGATGATAATAATAATAATACGAAATATTATGCAAATTATAATGGCTGTTTCATACTATGTTCCTCGAATATTTTAGATACGCTTTATAATATATTATGTGCACATTTTGTGATATTATTTACTATAAAAGTACTATTTCTAGCATTATTTATAATATTAATAATATTTTTAATACTCTTCGTTATATAAATAATATTTATAATATTGTTTGTTATATGAATAGTATTTTTAATATCACTTATTATATAAATGATATTTCTAATATTATTTACTATATTAATAGGATAATAATTGCTATGTAAATGTTACAGTGTTAAAAATATTATTACAACATATTATAATAAATTATGAGATATTAATAAATTAGGAATAGAAATAATTAATAAATTAGGATGAATATTTCATAGATAGCATATTTCTTGTGTATTCGTTATACGTGTATAGAGTTTCAATATGCACTGAGTATATTTCGATATACTGACTTCAGGTCGACTTCCAAAGTTTAGTAATTGTTAACCAGAGAGAAATATGATATGAAATTGGAAGATTAATGGGTGTGTTCTATCTCATAAGGAGAGTGCAAGTCCTTCGGGTCACCGATTTAATTGAAACTTTGCAGATTTGTAGATTTCGTCATGCAAGTCAAGAATATACATCATTATAGCCGCCACTACTCAATACTTTTTGAGATATTTACGATTAAAATTTTATTACTTCAGTACCAACAGATTTATTTCCAATGGTTTTCAAGTAGCGTTGTGGCCTAATAGGGACACCCGAAAATTCCTATGAATAATGTCCGGGAGTTTGTTTCCAGTCCATAGTTAGTAATTTTTTCATTCTATTTTTTATTTTGTATTCATTTTTCGCCTATGAAAACGAAAACATTGTAAATAATCAATTGTAAATAAAATTTCTTAATAAAAAAATTTATTATTTACGCTTTCTTATACAGGTATATATTTATTACAAAATAATAAAAATATTATGCAAGAAAAACAGTTTTCTATAGCAATCTTACTTACTACAGAAAGAAAACGGAAATATAAATAATCATTAGATACAGGAAATACAAAACTTTTGTGAATGCAGGTGTGCTTGCAACACACAAAAGGAGGTAAGTCTTTGTATCAACATAACCTTCAGTTGTAATTAAATAGTGTAAGTTACAAGCCTTTGTTTTTCCACCATTTATTAGTGATAGCAGAGCCTGCTTGAGAATAGAGAATATTCTGTTGAAATAAACAGGCATGTGCAACAGTAGGAAAATATTGGTCTCATGGAATATCACCAGCATAGAATAGCATTAGATGTCAAGAATTATATTTTATAGCCAAAAAAAATTGAAGGAGCAATACAAATATGTTATGACATATCTATTGGATTCTAGGTCGGCTAACCATATAACATACAGGATAGAAATCTTTGATGGTCAAATAAAGATTCAGAAGATTAAGATGGCTTAAGCAGACAAAAAGGAATGAATTTAATTTGAGTAATAGCCTCTTATAACAACTAAATATAGAGAATATATTGAGATTGAAAGGTATGTTGTATTCCTGATCTAAATAAATATTAATATTAGTGGTCAAAGTCAATGATCACCGCTAATGTGTTAAGTTTCAGAATGATGGAGCTGAGATATATAAAGAAAAGAGACAGGTTCAAGTGTAGCATTGAGAAGAGGAAATGCATATTATGTTGAATCTAGAAATAGAAATGGGGCACCATACATATCAACAGAGAAGGATGTGTGGTATGGAAATTTAAATGTTGCATTAAGGAAAAATGTGTAGAAATATCTATAAGAACTTTGAAACTATAAAAGCAGCAAGTGTAATGGTACGGTGGCACATCATGGACTTCATTGGACCAATAAAGCCAATGTCAAAAGGAGGTAAAAGGTATGTCTTCCCTGCTGATGATTATTCGAGAAAAGAACCATTTGGTTGACTGATTTATAAATGACTAAAGATTTAATATGAAATATTCTTGATGAAGGATTTTTTTTATTATAGGAGATTTGCACACATGAGTAATATTTATATGAAAGAGCCAACCACTAAGGGTAAAGTAATAAGTATCATTTAATAATATTTCAATGGATTGTATGTCTATTTTTAAAAATTTAACAGATATATAATATTTACTTTCTGAATTTCTATATTGAAATATTAAATAATTTCTAATTCGAATTACAATAAAAAATAATAAATTTTAATAAATTTGATTTTAAAAGTATTTTACATTAATCAAACTAATGTATTTGTTATAACTAGGTTGTAATGAAAACAACTGTTGGTGATGTTGAGTTCGAATTATGGGCAAAAGAAACTCCAAAGGCATGTAGATATTTCATACCATTATGTATGGAAGGTTATTAGGGTGTCACTATCTCTCATAGAATTATCAAAGTATTCATAACACAAGGTGGTAATTCATGATGACAATGATTCCCAATACTTCTTCATTCTTGGTTCTACACCAGATTTGCAGAATAAACATACAATTTTTGGTAGAGTTACTGGAGAATCTATATATAGTATGCTTAAACTCGAAGAAGCACTTGTAGATGAGGTAAATTTAATGTTTACAAGAAAATATATCAAGAATGGATATAAATATAATATTTCCTCTGTTTTATAGAATGATGAACCGCTTTGTCCTCCAAGATTGATGAAAACTATAATATTGAACAATACATTTTCTGATATTATACCAAGAATAATAGTACAGGAAAGTGAAAAAGTAAAGGACAGTTCAAAAACTAAAACAGCAGCAGTAAAGTAAAACTCATGTGTTTGCAGAATTTGGCCCTGATAGTATTATTCTTTGCAATGAAAAATATTTTTACAGAAATTTCAATCTTTTGTCATTTAGTGAAGAAGCAGAGGAAAGTGAAGAAGAATCTGTGATATTAATTAAAAAGTTTAGTGGTAAGGACAAATCAGCTCGTGATCATTTAACTGATCCAAAATTAAGATTACAACCAGCTGTTGCATCACCTGAACTTGCAAATTAAAAAATGGAAGGAAGACCGTAGTAGCGATTGGGAAAGTGACGACGAAGTAAAAGCTCAAGAAGAATTAGAAGTTATAAAGAAAGAGGAAGAGTTAGTTTATTGTTTACATTATAACTATGTTATGGAAAGTAGGAATTTTTATTGACCGTCTTGTATTTATATTTTCAGAGAAATGAAGGAAAGCATAAAAAATAAATGGAAGGATCCAAAAAAGGAACCGAAGAGAGTAGAAAATTGTAAAATAGATGATGTTGGAGATGATAAATATAAACCAATATCTAGAATTATTAGGATAACTCATGTATTAGAATAGAATCATTTGCAGTAGTGTGTATATGTCTATAAATATTGTTACATACATAGATACGGGCATTATGATGATAATTATTACGTGATATGTTTTACGAAACATCTTTTTCTCGTCATTGTTTATTATGTTGTTAACAATTAACGTGTATATGTGAAACTTTCAAAGTGAATAAAAAGTACTTAAGCATATAATCATTGCAGTTTCATTTTCTTTTTACCAGCAACAAAATCACTCATCTTCATCTGTGACTTCATATTTATCTATAATTAATTCATCAACTTTTAAAATTGCATCGTAAAGGCATAGCCTTAGCGAACTTCCTAGTATAATTCTCGATATGAATTCGTTGTAATTTAAATCATTATAGGTGGTTATTGCATAGTTTGTTTGAACTATTGCCGAAGATACTAATGGTTTATCTTTTCATTAGTATAATGGAATAATTAATAATTCAGAATTCATGAATTAATTATAGAAATTTGGAATTTTTCGTAACAGAAATATATTTATATTTGCTACATTAATATTAATAAATATAAGAAACATAGTTTGATATTTTATATCGATACTTTAGCACATGGCTATTTCAAAGACGAAGCATCTTCCCGCGAAAACAAGCCACAGCTTTGTCCAATCGCAGAACACTTCTAGTCGACGCGATGCCGGTAGCACATGTTGCAATATTTACACGTGATAAAGTGAAACTTTCAGTCCCTGAACAAAACGTTTCGTGAAGTAGTGTCATCCTTGATCAGTTTTCCACTTACTGCAACTGACTAAAGAAATATTCAAGAAATATAATTTGCAGTATTAGTTATTATTTCGGAATATTGAACAACCTTTGCAACATAGTCGTGGTGTATACGAAAGGACCACAACGCACGTTCCTCAAATTGATAGAACTTTACCAAGAACAGGATAAATAACTGTGAATATTTGTTGGGTAGTAACAAACCACATATGGAGAAAAGTGAAAGTGCACATGTGGAATAAAGTGATAGAAGTATAAGTGCCTATGAAATCGTGTTCCACAGTTCAATTTTATCGTTTATATTTCTGAATTAGGCTTTCGGGTTAAGCTTTTTTAGTATAACAGCGTTGATTAGGCTTCTCTATGTATCGTGTCCGGATTTTTCTATGATTTCCACCATTCGTGTCCGAACTTTAGTATCGAAGCTATATGTGGCTGTGAAATCGTACTGCGTAATAGACGTTTTTTGGCTTCTATTCCCAAGATTAGGCCTTTCGATTAGAATTGCTGCATATATCCACGTAGAGGGAATTCTTTCTTAACGGGATAGGATATTTTTTTTCCGTTTCGTGCGTGTCTTTTCGAAAAATAGTGCCGAAAGTGTCCCTGCTCTCAGATCGTGCTGCGTAATAGACTTATTGGCTTCTATCTATAAAATTAGGCTTTCTGACTAGGTTTGTTTTATATATCCGCGTAGAGTGAACATTTCTTTAACGGGACTGATTATTTCTTTTCGGTTTCGAGCCGGTTTTCGAGAAATAGTGCCGAAAGTGTCAATGGGTGAGAAGTCGAGCTGCGCAGTTTACTTTTTGTCTTCTTATTTCGAAAACAAGCCACAGCTTTGTCCAATCGCAGAACACTTCTAGTCGACGCGATGCCGGTAGCACATGATGCAATATTTACACGTGATAAAGTGAAACTTTCAGTCCCTGAACAAAACGTTTCGTGAAGTAGTGTCATCCTTGATCAGTTTTCCACTTACTGCAACTGACTAAAGAAATATTCAAGAAATATAATTTGCAGTATTAGTTATTATTTCGGAATATTGAACAACCTTTGCAACATAGTCGTGGTGTATACGAAAGGACCACAACGCACGTTCCTCAAATTGATAGAACTTTACCAAGAACAGGATAAATAACTGTGAATATTTGTTGGGTAGTAACAAACCACATATGGAGAAAAGTGAAAGTGCACATGTGGAATAAAGTGATAGAAGTATAAGTGCCTATGAAATCGTGTTCCACAGTTCAATTTTATCGTTTATATTTCTGAATTAGGCTTTCGGGTTAAGCTTTTTTAGTATAACAGCGTTGATTAGGCTTCTCTATGTATCGTGTCCGGATTTTTCTATGATTTCCACCATTCGTGTCCGAACTTTAGTATCGAAGCTATATGTGGCTGTGAAATCGTACTGCGTAATAGACGTTTTTTGGCTTCTATTCCCAAGATTAGGCCTTTCGATTAGAATTGCTGCATATATCCACGTAGAGGGAATTCTTTCTTAACGGGATAGGATATTTTTTTTCCGTTTCGTGCGTGTCTTTTCGAAAAATAGTGCCGAAAGTGTCCCTGCTCTCAGATCGTGCTGCGTAATAGACTTATTGGCTTCTATCTATAAAATTAGGCTTTCTGACTAGGTTTGTTTTATATATCCGCGTAGAGTGAACATTTCTTTAACGGGACTGATTATTTCTTTTCGGTTTCGAGCCGGTTTTCGAGAAATAGTGCCGAAAGTGTCAATGGGTGAGAAGTCGAGCTGCGCAGTTTACTTTTTGTCTTCTTATTCCGAAATTAGGCTTTTGAATTAGGTTTGTCCTATATATCCACGTAGAGTGAACATTTCTTTAATGGGATTGATTATCTTTTTTCGGTTTTGCGCGTGCGTTTCCGAAAAATAGTGCCGAAAGTGTCAGTGGGTAGGAAGTCGTGCTGCGCAATTTCCTTTTTTGGCTTCTTTTTCCGAAATTGGGCTTTTGAATTAGGTTCGATGTATATATCCGCGTAGAGTGATCATTTCTTTAATGGGATTGATTATCTGGGATTGATTATTTCTTTTCGGTTTCGAGCGTGCGTTTCCGAAAAATTGTACCGAAACTGTCAGTGGGTAGGAAGTCGTGCTGCGCAATTTCCTTTTTTGGCTTCTTTTTCTGAATTTGGGCTTTTGAATTAGGTTTGTTGTATATATCCGCGTAGTGTGAACATTTCTTTAACGGAATTGATTATTTTTTTTCGGTTTCGGGCGTGCGTTTTCGAGAAATAGTGCCGAAAGTGTCAGTGGGTGAGAAGTCGAGCTGCGCAGTTTACTTTTTTGTCTTCTTTTTCCGAAATTAGGCTTTTGAATTAGGTTTGTCCTATATATCCGCGTAGAGTGAACATTTCTTTAACAGGATTGATTATCTTTTTTCGGTTTTGCGTGTGCGTTCCCGAAAAATAGTGCCGAGAGTGTCAGTGGGTAGGAAGTCGTGCTGCGCAATTTCCTTTTTTGGCTTCTTTTTCCGAAATTGGTCTTTTGAATTAGGTTCGTTGTATATATCCGCGTACAGTGAACATTTCTTTAACGAGATAGATTATTTTTTTTCCGTTTCGGGCGTGCGTTTTCACGAAATAGTGCCGAAAGTGTCAGTGGGCGAGAAGTCGTGCTGCGCAGTTTATTTTTTTGGCTTCCTTTTCCGAAATTAGGCCTTTGAATTAGGTTTGTCCTACATATCCGAGTAGCGTGATCATTTCTTTAACGGGATTGATTATTTTTTTTCGGTTTTGCGTGTGCGTTTCCGAAAAATTTTTGAACTATTGCCGAAGATACTAATGGTTTATCTTTTCATTAGTATAATGGAATAATTAATAATTCAGAATTCATGAATTAATTATAGAAATTTGGAATTTTTCGTAACAGAAATATATTTATATTTGCTACATTAATATTAATAAATATAAGAAACATAGTTTGATATTTTATATCGATACTTTAGCACATGGCTATTTCAAAGACGAAGCATCTTCCCGCGAAAACAAGCCACAGCTTTGTCCAATCGCAGAACACTTCTAGTCGACGCGATGCCGGTAGCACATGATGCAATATTTACACGTGATAAAGTGAAACTTTCAGTCCCTGAACAAAACGTTTCGTGAAGTAGTGTCATCCTTGATCAGTTTTCCACTTACTGCAACTGACTAAAGAAATATTCAAGAAATATAATTTGCAGTATTAGTTATTATTTCGGAATATTGAACAACCTTTGCAACATAGTCGTGGTGTATACGAAAGGACCACAACGCACGTTCCTCAAATTGATAGAACTTTACCAAGAACAGGATAAATAACTGTGAATATTTGTTGGGTAGTAACAAACCACATATGGAGAAAAGTGAAAGTGCACATGTGGAATAAAGTGATAGAAGTATAAGTGCCTATGAAATCGTGTTCCACAGTTCAATTTTATCGTTTATATTTCTGAATTAGGCTTTCGGGTTAAGCTTTTTTAGTATAACAGCGTTGATTAGGCTTCTCTATGTATCGTGTCCGGATTTTTCTATGATTTCCACCATTCGTGTCCGAACTTTAGTATCGAAGCTATATGTGGCTGTGAAATCGTACTGCGTAATAGACGTTTTTTGGCTTCTATTCCCAAGATTAGGCCTTTCGATTAGAATTGCTGCATATATCCACGTAGAGGGAATTCTTTCTTAACGGGATAGGATATTTTTTTTCCGTTTCGTGCGTGTCTTTTCGAAAAATAGTGCCGAAAGTGTCCCTGCTCTCAGATCGTGCTGCGTAATAGACTTATTGGCTTCTATCTATAAAATTAGGCTTTCTGACTAGGTTTGTTTTATATATCCGCGTAGAGTGAACATTTCTTTAACGGGACTGATTATTTCTTTTCGGTTTCGAGCCGGTTTTCGAGAAATAGTGCCGAAAGTGTCAATGGGTGAGAAGTCGAGCTGCGCAGTTTACTTTTTGTCTTCTTATTCCGAAATTAGGCTTTTGAATTAGGTTTGTCCTATATATCCACGTAGAGTGAACATTTCTTTAATGGGATTGATTATCTTTTTTCGGTTTTGCGCGTGCGTTTCCGAAAAATAGTGCCGAAAGTGTCAGTGGGTAGGAAGTCGTGCTGCGCAATTTCCTTTTTTGGCTTCTTTTTCCGAAATTGGGCTTTTGAATTAGGTTCGATGTATATATCCGCGTAGAGTGATCATTTCTTTAATGGGATTGATTATCTTTTTTCGGTTTTGCGTGTGCGTTTCCGAAAAATAGTGCCGAAACTGTCAGTGGGTAGGAAGTCGTGCTGCGCAATTTCCTTTTTTGGCTTCTTTTTCTTAATTTGGGCTTTTGAATTAGGTTTGTTGTATATATCCGCGTAGTGTGAACATTTCTTTAACGGAATTGATTATTTTTTTTCGGTTTCGGGCGTGCGTTTTCGAGAAATAGTGCCGAAAGTGTCAGTGGGTGAGAAGTCGAGCTGCGCAGTTTACTTTTTTGTCTTCTTTTTCCGAAATTAGGCTTTTGAATTAGGTTTGTCCTATATATCCGCGTAGAGTGAACATTTCTTTAACAGGATTGATTATCTTTTTTCGGTTTTGCGTGTGCGTTCCCGAAAAATAGTGCCGAGAGTGTCAGTGGGTAGGAAGTCGTGCTGCGCAATTTCCTTTTTTGGCTTCTTTTTCCGAAATTGGTCTTTTGAATTAGGTTCGTTGTATATATCCGCGTACAGTGAACATTTCTTTAACGAGATAGATTATTTTTTTTCCGTTTCGGGCGTGCGTTTTCACGAAATAGTGCCGAAAGTGTCAGTGGGCGAGAAGTCGTGCTGCGCAGTTTATTTTTTTGGCTTCCTTTTCCGAAATTAGGCCTTTGAATTAGGTTTGTCCTACATATCCGAGTAGCGTGATCATTTCTTTAACGGGATTGATTATTTTTTTTCGGTTTTGCGTGTGCGTTTCCGAAAAATAGTGCCGAAACTGTCAGTGGGTAGGAAGTCGTGCTGCGCAGTTTATTTTTTTGGCTTCCTTTTCCGAAATTAGGCCTTTGAATTAGGTTTGTTGTATATATCCGCGTAGTGTGAACATTTCTTTAACGGAATTGATTATTTTTTTTCGGTTTCGGGCGTGCGTTTTCGAGAAATAGTGCCGAAAGTGTCAGTGGGTGAGAAGTCGAGCTGCGCAGTTTACTTTTTTGTCTTCTTTTTCCGAAATTAGGCTTTTGAATTAGGTTTGTTGTATATATCCGCGTAGTGTGAACATTTCTTTAACGGGATTGATTATCTTTTTTCGGTTTTGCGCGTGCGTTTCCGAAAAATAGTGCCGAAAGTGTCAGTGGGTAGGAAGTCGTGCTGCGCAATTTCGTTTTTTGTCTTCTTTTTCCGAAATTGGGCTTTTGAATTAGGTTTGTTGTATATATCCGCGTAGAGTGAACATTTCTTTAACGAGATAGATTATTTTTTTTCGGTTTCGGGCGTGCGTTTTCGAGAAATAGTACCGAAAGTGTCAGTGGGTGAGAAGTCGAGCTGCGCAGGTTACTTTTTTGTCTTCTTATACCGAAATTAGGCTTTTGAATTAGGTTTGTCCTATATATCCACGTAGAGTGAACATTTCTTTAATGGGATTGATTATCTTTTTTCGGTTTTGCGCGTGCGTTTCCGAAAAATAGTGCCGAAAGTGTCAGTGGGTAGGAAGTCGTGCTGCGCAATTTCCTTTTTTGGCTTCTTTTTCCGAAATTGGGTTTTTGAATTAGGTTTGTTGTATATATCAGCGTAGAATGAGCATTTCTTTAACGAGATTGATTATTCTTTTCCCGTTTCGGGCGTGCGTTTTCAAAAAATAGTACCGGAAGTGTCTGAGGGTGTAAAGTCGTGCTACGCAATTTGTTTGGTAAATATAATATGCAAATGGAAATTTAAAAATTAATTTGAGGAACATATAGTCCTTTATTTTTAGAAATTTGAAGTGAGGCAGTATTACTTTAATATTATGGCTACCAAACCAGTAAAAATAATTAATTTCAAACTTTCTTGACGAAATTCATATTAATTTTTATATAGATAAGGATAAAATTATCATACTTGTATATATTTACTTAATGTTATTTATTATTTAGTAATTTTATATTAATTAATTTAAATAGTTTAAAAATTATTTAATTTAAATAATTTAAGAAATTAAGTTATTTAAATTTAAATTATTATTTAAGAATTGTATATGTTTATTTTCAAATTTAATTCTCATTACCTATAAAAATTTCCACATCTATAATGACAAGTAATTCTGATATTGGTAATCATCGAAACTTCTTGAAATTAGCAGAAATCTCCCAAAATAGGCAGAATCATCTAAAAGATTTAGTTACTTCGCTACTTTCACAAATTTCACTTTTCGATATCATTTAATCTAGTAAAAATTATCTTCTCTGCTTTCAAATTTAATTTCTCAAAATATGCAACAAGAGTCAAATAAATTTCTGTAGATGCCACGTTTCCACGACAATATTTCCATTTAACCACTTTACAATGTTCCCAGTCTCCTGCAGTCTTCTCCCCAAGCAATGTACATAATAACACAACCGAATCTACATATCTGAATACATGATTAAACTAAAGTGAAAGCACTTATTCGGCCAAAAGCTAATCAAATCCCGCGAGAAGAGTTGGCAAACACAATTTAAAGTTCAGATGTAAGGCTGCTACGTAAAAATGTAAATGCGTTGTCTAAGGCCTCGACTCCACGAGGAAGTTTTCCAGGTGTCTTATAAATTATTAGCCGAAGATGTAGTCGACGAACACACCTGTCTTTGACATTTACATCTTCTTGGCTTTAATCCCGTTACCACTAAAATTTTCCGGCAGATATCAAAATACATCGAGTTCAAGGGTAACGTGATAATTCACTCCTTTGCCTCTGGTACTAAACGCTTGACTATTGTTGGGAATATGGAGAATACTGGAGGATCAGAAAGGTGCAAGAAAATGTGAGTATTGGTTTTATGAGTGTATGAGTGTGTGAATGTTAATGAAGAAGAATAAGTGAAAATCATTTGGCTGATATATATATTTATAATATGTGCGAGTGAAATTTAGTATGAATGTTGATAAAAAATGTTTAGAAGAATAAACATGTGTTAATAAGAGTGTGAGGGAGCGAGAGATAAAGAGGAATTTTCTAGATAGTGTGAATCTTTTTGTTTAAAATATTATATTGCGAATTGATGTCAATTTTTAAATATTATTATATAAATATATTAATTTGTTAACTGTTAAGAAACGTACAAGAAATTGGTTTCCATTTCTATTCACAGAAAACTGCTAGAAAATTACTGTAGGAGGTCACGGGTATATAAAATACACCTGTGTACTTTAATTAATAGGATATAATCTGTGTACCCTTCAACAAGCAAGGAAAAAATTATTTACGATTTTGTAAATATTATTTTTTCGACTCATGCTTCAGAAGACTTTTCTCTGCTTTCTTAGAAGTTATGTATGTTGAGTTTATTATTATTGTAATTGGTGTAATTAAAGAATATTATGTTAATATTTATATTAAATTTTATGTTAAATATTTGAAATTTTATAAATGTTAAATTTCTTCTTGTTCGAAATTTGAAGGGTAGGTGAAATAATGAAAAAATTGAGTTTAGATTAAAATAAGGAATCGAATTCTAAAAGAAAATAATGTTAATGTTTACTTGTTGTTAATTAGATAGTTTACGTGATATTTCGATTTGTTTTCTGGTAGCTTGTACCATGTGACAGTTTAAACATTTAATAATTAATAGTTAGAGGTGTCGATGATAGAGGACCACTTATGTTGGTCCTTATAATTCATAAGTTATTCTAGGTACACGAGTTATATGGATCACGGTGTATTAATGGGATAAGATATCGATGCATCGAGCTTCACTTAATTTCGCTTGCACAGGAAATTACAGTCGCGAAATTATCTTGCTTGGTACTGCAATCAATACTGATTAGTATAGCATATCTCATTTAATTAGTCTAATTCTTCTTTTCTATTTAGTATTATTTTCATATTATTTTTGTTACAGTATAATACAATTTTAATTACATTTCCATAATATTTTGATATTTCTTTTAATAGTGCGTTGATATTATTCTAATAATATTTTTCGTTTATCTGAATTTTCTATTTTCCACTTTCTTATATTTCTCCTTTTCTCCCACAATAATACATTTTTATATTATTTTGCTTACAGTATAATACAATTCTAATTATATTTTCATAACATTTTGATATTTGTTTTGATAGTATGTTGATATTATTTTAATAATACTTTTCATTCACCTGAATTTTCTATTTTTCACTTTCTTATATTTCTCCTTTTCTTTCACAAACTGGTGAAATTTAAACTATCTATTATATAAATATAAAAAAATTCAGAATCATAATTCGCCAGAATCATTATTCCAATCTTTTTTTCATTTCTTTTCCTCTTTCATAAATTAATGAAATTTAATTTCCTCATTTTATACATTAAAAGAAAATAACTCAATTACAATTCATACGTGAACTTATTTACACTATCCTAATCATTTTATGAGCCATTAATAGGATATATATCTCGTTTAGCAATGATTCTTTCTCGGTAAATTCTTACAAAGAGAGCAAATAGCGTCCTATATTTTTGGATTAGAAATTCCATATCTCGATTAAAGTTACGATTCTGACAGAAACCCGAACTGTTAAACCATTCCGACAAATTTATTCCATGATTATTGAAAGCAACCACAATGTAATGCAGAAAGGCATAGAACGAAATGTACTGTTCCTTAAGACCTCTGTAAAACTTATATTGCATTTCTGCGTAATTAAACTTCCACTTTGGTTGCTATTCGGGGGTATTCGTGGATTTTAACGAGCTCGTTGGAAAAGACAAGAGATCGTGCATGGACACGTATAAACAACAGGAGTTTCGATTGCGCGAAATAAATGAAGCTATAACTGCCTGTCGAGGCTCTCCTGTTAATTAGAATATGAAATCAGTGATGGGAAGAACCACTCTGGATATCCGAATTAAGAGTTTGATTGAAATAGAATTCAGTGATTAATAATCGTGGAAAGTAGATTAAAGTGATATCATTCGATAATTATTCGCTTCCTTATATGTTCCCTTTAATTTAAATTATTAGATAAATTTTGAAGTTAAATTAAAGTATATAAAATTTAATTAAAATTATTGAATTTTGAATTATATGAGTTTGAAATTAAAAAATTATAAATTCAAAATAATAATTTCTTTGTTTTTTTTTTTATATTAAAAGATTGCATTTGACGGAATCGTCGTTCTTAAAATAATTAAATTTGAAAATTCTTTATTATTAAAATTATCGGCTTGAAATGTATACCGAAGTGTAATCATTAATTTATTTAATCCTCATTATTTTATCCATAAATGTATTACGTATATTTAATATATTTTATCTTCAATAAGGTACAAGATATGAAATAATGATAATAATTCCATTGTATTAAATGTTCATATTATTCTATTTTTTTTCTTAATAGAAGGCTTTATTTTTATGGCAAATCCGATAGAATAACACAATGCAATAATAAAGTATTATATTAATCTCAGAATCTGGAGTTATTAAGAAGTTCCATATTGAAGTTTTCTTACTTCCTTCTTAAATAAGGATTATATGCCCTTGTTCTTCGAATGAAAATTTCATATTGACAACCTTATGATGGCGAAATGAGAAACTTTTTAATGCTGAAATATGTCGACGGTTTAATAATGCTGTTTCACAATATTTAGTATTTCTGGTTTTGTTATATCCAAGGTATCAAACATAACTTTGGACACGTTTCATAATGAATGTAATAAGATGAACAAACTTGAATATTTTAGGAATGGTGAATCTTGAGATATATGTATCGTAATACTTTTACATTCAGAATTTAGTCTTCTATTAAATTTAGTAATAAAATATTAAATATTCTACTTGAAGAAGTAATAATAAAATTAATCTACAATTTTTGTTTTCTGCTTTATCTTTGTGTGTAAAGAAACCTTTGTTATTAGGTCTACCTTGCAAACAAAGAATTTGTTCAACTAATATTTTAATTTTAATTACTTGAGCTGTAATTATAATGAAATAATTGAAACAATTTCTGTAATTTATAAAATTATCAAACTATAGTTTTATAAACAATTTCTATAATTCATAAAACTATAAAAATTTCTTAAATATCTGTGATTCTACTTTATTGATTTAATTAATTTTCTTTGGCAGAAATTATGTAATTAAAAATATTGTATATTTTTATTCATATAAATAATTAAAATATTTGTTTAAAAAATAGAATAGTATTATTATATTATTCTACGAAAAAGTTTAATATTTCTAAATAGTGTTTGAAATAAAATAATCTAATCGATATAAGGATGCAACTAAACTGATACGTATAATATGGTTGGATCAGTTCAGCTTGAGACCCATAAAAGAGAAACACGACGTACTGATAAAATAATATCTACTGGACGACATTAAATATTATTTCTGAACTTCTATGTACGTGAACGATAAAGGCAAAATTTTCTTACATCGATCTTAACCATTTTACCTGAAGTAATATTTTCCTTCCAGAAGAACATATTTTCTGGGAAAATAACAAAATTACTATAGTCATATAAAATAATATTCATATTTATCAGTAAATAAATATTCTAAAAGTTAATAACCTAATTAACCAATATCTTACACACGTTATTAACTTCATACAGTTTCTATATATTTCCTTCAATTACCTAATATTACATTTCTACAACAACATTCCAAGTCGAATGTCAATTAACAGAAAAATTGATAATTAATACTCCATTGGACCAATTTTTCATCTGAATTATTATTAATTCTTCACTGATTAAAGAAGAGGCTTCAGAGGCAAAAGACAAAAATAATATATGCATAAACCTGCTAACTATAATAATAAAATTGCTAACAAATAACAACAAATACTCTAAATTCTTCTGTATGTACAATCTACCGCAGAATTTTTCCCACAAACGTGTAAAAATTATTTTCACACAGAAATGAAATTAAAATTCTATATCTTAAAACATGCATCAAAAAATTCATAAATACTCCATCAAAAATCCAAAAGAAGCTGATTAATCCATAAAAAGGATGTACTTTACGCACATGTACAGCAGCAATAAACAATTCACGATCCAACTTTCTTCCTCCTGCAGCGAGTCTCAGACCAAACCCCACTACGAATCAAAGTTGCCAGGTTTCCCTGCGATCACCTTGATTTTCCTCCAATAAACCAAAATCAGCTTCCACTTGGAGTAATCTCGGCAGCGTGATAAATCGATAGGAAGGGACAAGAGGAAGAGGTAACAAATTTCTAGGTGACCAAGTTGAACGGTGGAGCATCCGATAAACATCCACGCGACTGCCACGAGCAGCCCGTGGGCAGCACAGACAGGGACATTTGACATTTGGCCGGAAGTGGAACGAAATCAAAGTAAGAAACCGCCGGTATCGCGGTCAGTGAAATAAAAGGACCTGTCTGAGAAACCGAGAGTCTAGGAGTAATATTTCAAAGGCTCGATAGCCGGAGATTCGCCAGTGCCTGAAGGGTGCTCTAGCCGTTTAATTATTTCTTACCAGACTATTTCGCGAGACAGTTCACGCCGTGGATGTCTGAGTGCTATTGTCTTTAAAATTTCAAGCCTTCGAGTTCGCTCGTTAAGTCGGACCAAGTGATTCCGAGGGTTAAACGATTCACTGTTGCAGAAGGATTAACCCCTTGTCGCATGAGTTCTTTATTAGCTGCGTTCCACTGCCAGATATTTCGAGGTTTGACCCTCGTCCAACAAATGTCGGGTTATTTTGACCTGATTGCCGAAATTGCTTCGCTGTTTCACTTTGGCAATGATCATTTCACTGTTCGAACATAAATAGTGACGACTGCTATGAATATTGTTAATTATCTATTTGAAAAGAATATTTTCCGTAAAGTTGTCAAAAATGAGTAACAGGAAATTTTATATATTCATTTGGATTATGGATTAAATTCATTTGGCTTTTAAACTCAGTGTTGCTGCTTGAATATCTATAATTGAAGGTTTTTAATTGTTCTCTGTAATTAGTCTGTATAATATAGAGGTATGCAAAGACTCCCGGGAAAATCTGTGAGCTAAAAGAAAAATTTGGCCTTTCAGTTTTATCCGTGAGATCAAATGTCTCTCGGTTACTTAGACTTCTCATTTATTTGTTCCTTAATTGCAGCCTTCACACCTCCGTGAACAGCTAACGTCCCTCGTGTCTCTACAGCCCCTAAAGAATGCTTGATCATCCTCAGACGTAGCAACAAATTAAGCTATTGACGATAGGGAGAGTAAGCACTTAATTTGGTCCTAAAACCCTCTACCGTGGTCGTCAAAACACAGCTATGAAGCCCTCGTCTTAATTGTCTGTGAAGTAGGGTATCGTGCATTTCAATTACAGCTGACTTGTTCGAAATTCAGGGCCTTGTCCCTTTCCTCGTCGCGAATATTCGTCTGCTTACCACTGCATTTTTCCTTCCTCTGCTACCTTTCTAGGTGGTTGGTTTAGAATTAAACCAATCATCAGCTTCTACCTTCCATCCTCGATGTTCGTTAAGGCCAATCCTGTTCTCCGTTCGACTGTCTGAAGAGTATAAATTGGAAGTCGAATCGAACTCGTTCCTCATTGTACAATTCTTGGCTGTGAGCTTACTGTTGCCATTGCTTCAGCAGTTGTCATCTGGTAACAGTTCCTCTCGAACGCGATATCTTTCACTTTAATTATCTGGAATGAAACTCGAAATGAATAAATCCGATCAATCCGTTGTTATCTTCTAATAACTTTTTAATAACCCGACAACAGAGGATGGTCTTTATCAATTTATTGTTGTGGAGTATAGATAGAGTTCGAGATTAATACAATGCATTATCGATGGAAGACAAAGATCAGTGTTTTTCGCATTCTGTATTAAGGAAATCGACGACGACACTGACAAATGATTAAATATCTTGTCCATAAATGCCAATCATCAATAAAAAATTTTGTTTAATAAAATATTTGCATTGCGTCAAATCAATACGCGTATGTTCCATAGATTTTCTGAAAATGTGAAGAAACTGAGATTCAATTTACGATAATATGTTAATTCATCAACTCAATTTTCTACTTTATTTAACGTTTCAAGATGACTATTACATGAGACACCTTCTATTAATCATAATAGCTGGAAATCTGAAGGAGCCATGTTCAGTAAATGTACCAGGTGAGGTGTACCTCAAGCAAGCTTCAGTATAGTATGCTTAGTTGACTGAGCAATGCAGAGTCTGGCATTGTCATAAAGCAATTTATCTGGCTGATTTCCTTCGCTTATTAGCGGCCCCTCTCGTTCTAACTATTCACTTAGGCAACGTAATTAACGTCTGTACCTATCTTCTATGACTATCTGCTATGTCATCCTATCTATTACACGTGTAATATTAAACTTACAGTAGATCTCTTACCGTGAACAATAAATTTTGGTACACTGCTCACCATCATTTATGTTTTTACATTATGTGATTCCTTTATTAGTAAAAATACACCAATTTTGTTTCATTTAAAACGCAATAAAATTTCCGTGTAACATGGGTCTATTTTATTATCTGAAATCCTGTGCCGCAAAGAGTTAATAATAAAAGTTAATTTTTCCTGATAGAACAAATTCTTGCAAGCCACCTATTAAGCTCTCTCCGCCTATAAACTGTGTTTCATTTGTAAAGTAGTTTCCAATTACCGCAATTCGAGCAGCTCGAAGTCAAATGACCCGACTAATTTGGACTCTAGGATTCCACGTGGGCGAACAAACAGGTCCAAGCCAGCCTTCGGAAAACTCGAAGTTGCAACCAAGGATTCGATGAAATCCTGCTGCGTCTCTTAATTGCAGCATGGTAGGTGAAATTGGTATACAAATCGTCGAATTTCCTGTTTGATCGACTATTTTCCTGAATTCGAGTCTCGAAACATTTTAGAAACGTGTGATGACGCTAGTGGAAATTTATTACGCTTTGTTCCTGGTTTGATGCGACACCTACCACTCGAGTTCCTTGACTTCATCAGTTTCCCACAATCCTCTTATGATATTGTTGCGTGACAAACTTTAAATTCGCGTGACATTTCTCGAGTCGTTTGCTGAACATCAGACTCCACCAATTGTGAAACTTCGTGATCCTATAAGCGATTGGAGGAATCGCGTTGTTCGTTTCTGAAATTTTCTATGTCAGGACGAACTTCTTGAGCCAGGTTCTGACAGTCGTTTCGAAGATAGAGTTTCCTCTAGGCTTGTTATTGCACCCATACTAACGCTATTTTTGTTACTAAATTTACGAAACGTCAGGAAACGATGTTGCCGAGTGAATCATAAATTTTTCATCGAAGCTGCATTCTTTCTTCGAATTCATGAATAATTATTAAATATGTAGCGACCAACGTTTCGCACCCTCACCGCTAGATGAAAAATGGAGGCTCGAGGTTTCTCGCCAGTCCTCGGTGAATCCTCGACGTCGCATAAATAGAAGTTCCTATGCTTCCTAAGTATCCCCCGTCTAAGCCAGGGCTTGCTAGGAAATTAAAATCAAAAGCTGTATAGTTTTCGTGCCTTTCTATATATAGGTAAACACGCATGCTAATATAAAATAGTTATTAGGTTTGTATTATTCTATAGAGATAAGGGCGGTAGATTAAGTTTGATTGTTAGATCGCGGGTGCTTCACACTGGAGCTATCGATCTCATAGTCTTCATTAATTTTCATTTGTAACCCTTTTGTACGTTTTAATTCCTCTCTATATGTATTCCTTTTATTTTGTATCTGGTTTCTAGCGCATTAAACGTATATTAAATTGGAAAAAATTGGAAAATTGGCCTGTTAGAAAGGCTTACTGGCGAGTACACTAGAAGACCCAGGATCAAACGTATCCCTTCCTTGCGTTCTTTTACCTGCTACCTATCATAGGAAGACGGTCATTAGGATACCAACCGGTAGCACTATATAGGAACCACAGTCCTTCATAACCCCTGTGGAGGGTCCTCTACAAATATTAAAAGCATTTTTATCTGATACACATACTTCAGAGATTATTCGTTGTGATTCACACTGTATATTGAATATGATATATGACATATAATCAATCATAAGTACCTGCTCTAATAAAACACTATCTCTTCGTAGATACAAGGACTCTGAAAAGAGTATATTAACTTCTCTAATCTCTCTGATCTTTTCTCGAGATAATATTAACTTCTCTAATCTCTTTGATCTTTTCTCGAGATAATGTGGTTGTTCTTTATCATTCTATCAATCCAATATTCGTGATAATTACTCTATCTCCAACGTAAAACTCTAAACTCTAAAAATCTGAGAAACTTTGTTTCTTAGAGTCCAAACTTAGTTTAACTCTCGATGTTCGTCCTAACCTAACTTTATAAACTACATACTGAAGAGAACTCAGAAAAAGCCAGTCAAGTTAGCTCGTAGGTAAGACTGTCTCTTTTCAACATGTATCTATCGTTCATTTTCTTTGTTATGCAACATGTTTCAAGCTAATGGATTTATTTAGCTAATTAAGTAATGTCAAAAATCGTCTTTGATTTTTCAAATATTATCAATTAGAGACATCAAAAATTACCTGTCATCATTGTATATTGTCACTAGGTCGTTCTTGATTGATGAGGATTAGTGACAGACTGTTCTTTGAGGAGTTTGTGTACAACTTCGAATAGTAAGTGGATTGTAAGAGTTATCTTGATACTGCTTATTTTTATATGCCGCGTGCTACCAGGTCTGGCATTTTTAAGAATCCTTGATAGGACTGTATTTTACTATTGGGTGGTATTGGATTAGGTATTTTGCAATTGGATGCTATGATAATATAGTTTCCGAATTTGAGGTGAATTATCTTGAGGCATTGACAACTATATGCTGTTAAAAACACATGATCTTGGGTTATTCACAATGATAAAATTCGTGTGTGCCTGTTTTCACACGTGTATGCGATTAGGCCAAGCCAATTGCCAAGAATTCTTAGTAGAGCTGTATTTTACTATTGGATGGTGTGAATAATAGTTTCCAAATTTGAGGTGAATTATCTTGAGGCATTGACAGCTATCTGCTGTCAAAAACACATGATCTTGGGTTATTCAAAATGATAAAATTCGTGCGTACCTGTTTTCACACGTGTATGCGATTAGGCCAAGCTAATTGCCAATCCTGCTAAACTAACTTTTTCTGAACTTCTCACAGTAATAGTACCACCTATTTCACCTTTCACGTATTGGGGCACATGTCTAAAATTTCAATACCGTTGCTACGTGTATTGAGAGTGTTCGTCCTGCGAGGATTAAGTTACCGTTCGAAATCTTTGGTGTGAAACGCACCCCTAAACGTGCATCTCTGCAGACAAATTTTAGGGTCAGCTGAAAAGTTCGTGGAAATGAGGTAGGTAAGGACGATTCACGGCGCGTGGTACCAAAGAAAGAATTTTATGTGAGAAAATTAGGTTATCCCAATTCCAGTCGATATTTTCGCGAGTTCAAGGGGTTCTGTTCTCAATGTGTCTGTCAAACACGGTCTATTTTACGACGTTCCCGAATTGTACATTACAGGAACGTAAATTGGTAGGAGTGTTCTCGCAGAATAGAATTAAACCCATGTTCTTCAACTTCGTTTTTGTTCAGTATGTCGACAGTCGAGGATTTGTTAGACACATACTCCAGTCGATTCTGGAGAACCCAGGTTCTATAAATTGATAATGTGGGTCGCTCTATACAGTTTCACGGGTTTATTCATAAATATAGGAATTTTGTTTTGACACTTGGCATTATACAGTTGTTTTTCCAAGATTTAACTGTTTCTCGAGACAAATGGTTACTTTTCGGGCACTTTGTATTGAATTATGACAGCGACGATATATCACGGCTATTTGGCTAGTACTGCAGAGGAGGTCAAGCAAATACTGTTTCAACAGAGGGAATTTGTGTTTTTAATTCATCATTTTCTCAAATTATATGGTGCACATATACTGTCATAAGAGTGAACTTGCAAAGATTAAAATTTATCTATGTGAAATTAATTATTTTACATTAATTTTTGAGAAACAGGATAGGGAACGTTTCAGGTAGTAGAATTCAGGAATTTCGGGGTAGATGAGCCATTACTCGAATTCACGGGACAGTAACGCAGAAAACGATGATAATTGCGTTAGATAGCCACTGCATGCGAACGTGCCAAGAATTGGTCTGGTTCGTACCTGGCTGGTAAAATTATGATCCCTCTGTTTCCACACGGTTAGAGAAATTATTTTTGCGCGTTACTCAAAATTCTCTGAAATTACACGCTTCAACCGTAATTTATAAATTTTCAAAAATTAATTTCTGCACTAATACCACAAAAATTGCTACGCACAAAAGTATTATTTTTATACTAATTAATATTGTAATAATAACCGAAAGAATCATACAGATCAATTAAACATTAAGCGACAATAATTTATAAATTTTCAGAAATTAATTTCTGCATTGATATCATAAATATTATTTTATAAATAATTTCTCATAATTACTCGACAAATAATAATTAATTATAAATAATTATTACTCGATTGATATTATTGTTTAATACGAATTGATACAAGTAATAATAATAATTAATGAATATTACAATGATAATCGAAAAAATTGATGAAAGTCGATTAAGCTTATGTCAAATTGATACTAGGGATAATGGAGACGCAGTTCCTATTTAATGAATACTAATATGTGGCCCATCTCGTTTTATTTTTCGGTAAAGGAATTTTAAGTATCTAGATTTTAGGTGACTACCAATGTGCAGTCTGCCATATATCCGCCACTTCCACTAAAATTTTCACATAGAAATTGCATACTGCTCATTATGGTGCAGTTCCATTTCTGCATTTAAGTTTTGGCAGTAGTTAACATTGTTAGCCTTATGAATATAACAGGTGGCCACGATGCATTATTCATGGTGTATCATTTGTGCGTCACAAGTGCATCAATTTCTATTTTAAAATACGAAATGAATATGAAATAAAAATGAGGAAAAAAAATAAAAATTATTATTACACTTCGAAATTAATATTTTATTGTCAAGTGACAATTCTTCGTTAATTATTCCTAAATTATCTTGCACAATTCGGTGCAATTCTCTAGCATATTTATAACGCTATAATAACTTAAGTCATTAAATATTTCTAAAATTTAAACGAGGATGAAGTTGTGCAGTCGCCATATTAAAAATGGCGTGCAATTTCTTATTCAAAACTTTACTGAAACTTTACAGGAGTGGCTGACACCCAGCTCGTTACTCACCAAACAACTTAAATCTGAATCTTGAAAACTCAGTTACTAAAACAATGAAGCAAAATTCTCACGAGACTTTACTGAACCTGAAATATTTTTTTCATCGCTCAATATTACATCTTAATTAACCTTGTCACTTCATTGGCCTGTAATTTTGAAACTACTATAATTACAATTCTTGATGATTTATTTCAATTGTAAATATTTATAATACAGTAACTCGTTGAAACATTTATTCCGGTGGGTTGGAACAACATATTGCAATTTCATATTGCAGAACAACAGATTCCAAAATGGACGCGAGTGCAGATTGCAATTTCCAAGGGTTTCTACCTTTCGTTCTAGATGGAAGTAAATTGAAAAGAAAGAGACACGGAATACCGACATCTCGCAATTTGTCAAATGAAAGGATAACTTTAGAGACAGAGTCATCAAATACTCGCCATGTGGACGAAAGATGCTCGTTTATTAACGTACGAGGAAAAGAGAAATTATATTTGGAAGTGAAAAAAGTATGTGCTGTGAAAAAGGCGCGAGGTGAAAAAGAAGTAAAGAAACCAGCAAACACAAGAGAGGGTAAGATTCATGGCACTGTATCGAGTGAAGTCATGCGGAATGATAACAATGAGTGTAAAATGTAGGTTATTGATAGAACGAAATATACAGTGGAATACTTATGGATAAGATAAAATATCTCATTTAAATTTCTTTCTAATCTTTTATCTATTATTTTCTACTATACTAATTCATCATTATAATAATATAGTATCTTCATACTTAATCATTTTATTACTTTTCTATTACAGTATTACAGTACTTTTTATTTTGTTATTTTACTAATAGGGTAGTTTAATATTTTAGCATTTTTGTATTTTATTATTTTATTGCTTCTTATTTCGGTATTTATTTTTTTACTTATGGATAATATAAAATATCTCATCTAAATTTCTTCCTAATCTTTTATCTATTATTTTCTATTATACTAATTCACTATTATAATAATATAGTATTTTCATACTTAATCACTTCATTACTTTTCCATTACAGTATTACAGTATTTTTTATTTTATTATTTTATTAATAGAGTACATTATTATTATAGCATTTTTAGATTTTATTATTTTATTGTTTCTTATTTTAGTACTTTACTTTTCCATTATTTTACTATTTTCTCATTCTACCATTTTGTGATTTCACTACTTTAATATTTTATTATTTATATGGTTATTTTCCATAGCAGTTCGTGACATAATAATCGACAAGATTATGAATTATTTAAGTCATATGTTCTCAATAACACGTCACGGCTCACTTGTGATATTGACAAGCTGTCACTTCTTTGCCAAATATTCCACGAACTTCGATAAAACGAATTTTTAATTAGTTTCACTCTTATCGAAGAAAAATTGGATTTTAATTCCTCTACAAACAAAGAAAAATTCATGGAATTTTATTCGATTTCTCGTCAATTGAATTTCAGAATCTTGAATAAATGTTGTTCATCAAAATCACGTGAAGGACAATAAGTATTTGAGTATTTCACGACATCTTCCCGCGTCGAATGTACAATATTTTTCAAGTAATGTTAATCTTTGTTCCCACGCGTGTTGATTCAAATTTTTATCAGACTTCCAGTCAGAAAACTAAGGACACACGTGATCAAAATAATCGCAAAACAGTACAAACCGTCTTGAAACGATGAAACAAATCAAGGTGTGCAAATTGTTCTTGCTGAGAGAAATCGACGATCTGTTTCCGTTTTGTAACCTAAAGTTCCGTTTTCAAAGAGCGTGAAATCGCCATTTCTAATGTACAATACTGCAAATATAGATAATGAAATTTGAACGTAAATAATATTTTAAAGTATCAATTTAAATATAAAGAATATTTTAAATAAAAACATGTTTAAAGTATTAATTTAAATATAAAAGATATTTAAGTTATATCTAGATAAAAGTACATATTTATTACTATATTAATAAATATCATATCATAAGTAATATTTCATAATTTTGAAATATTTTCTTTTTATTTCACGTTTCTTTCCAATTTGTCTCGTCATTTCGATGAAATATTTGCCATAAAATATCCATAAAGTACATGTAATACGATAAATTTTTTGTAGCAGCTTTTAAATTCCTACGTACATTTCGCACAATAATTTTATTATAATTGGAAACATAAAATATTGTAGAATATTAATAGTGAGATATTAAAATATATTTCGACGTATTTATTTCATTACAAATTTCCTATTTTAGATTTCAATATTTTCCCGCCTTGCGAATACGTATCTCGAGGTAGCTGCTGACAAAATCCACATTAAACGGGGTATTCTGTTTTCATTGGAGTTGAATAAAAATGCTACTGAAACCACTGGAATGATAAAGCAAGTTTTAATCTTGGTCGGGAAGTCTTACGACGCCTCGGGTATTCCCCAATTGATTTTTACTTTTTTCTTATTTCTTATTTCTTATAACCTATCTTTTTATTTTCGCTGTAACTTCGCTTATGTGATACGAGTCCTGGATAGATCGATATAAAAAATAGGAAAATACAGAGAAAATTTATTGAATTGCAGCAGTAAAATTTTCTTTCGCCGTAAATAAAATTTATAAAAATAAAATATGGAATTATTCGAAAAATTACAAAAATAAATGAGAAATTATAGAGGCTGTTTTGTAAATAACGTTTTCGTGATGTAATTTTGAATTTTGGTACAAAAAGCAGTAGTATTGAAAATAACAGAGACTATTTCATAAATAATATTTTCGACAAAATCTGGAATTTGGTAAAAAATTAGACCATAGTTGCAGAAAATAATAAATACTATTATATAAATAATGTTAAAAATTTATCTAAAAGCATTTCATGAAAACACGAACACACTATCATTTACAATTTTTAAATAATATTATTTACAGCTTTTAAATAACGTTATTGTATTAATAGTAATAAATTGATTACTATTAATACAAAAATCGATAGTCTTCTACCTTCCAAACAAATTCAAACATACTCTCAGATCTGCCATAAGCTTTTTACTATATAAGTCACGTTCAATAATTATTCCTGAAATTGTACTATATATTAATTGAACCTCCTGAAGGTGTTTGTTAGACCACAGAATGTTCTAAATATCACTTAGTTCCCAATTCAGACTATAACGAGGAGACAAACGGGAACAAGAATAAACAGAACTCCGCGTTAAGTTCGAAACAATGAGTTCATTATTTTACAGTCACTTTTCACTAAATTCCACTCCGTTTTCCAGAGTCTTCAGATATAATCTGAAATAATCTAAAAGTATATTAACTAAAGGTGCACAATTGCGGCAGAGACGAGAGGAGAGACAAAAGGAGATAAATCGATTCGCGTCTTGATTCCGAACAAATGATACTGCGCCGCGGTTTCCTTTGTAACTAGAAACTTAAGGTGACTACTAGCGCCAACCGTCTCAACTCCCCGCGATTTGTTCGCTTACTTATTGCACTTGACAATACGACTCTGTAAATTATCCAACAGGTTCCTTCGATTCTGTTTCACATCGTTTGTTTCGTTCCCGTTTCTGTTAACTCGCTATAATTAAACTCTTTAAATACCTTTTCTCTAGGAATCTAAATTATTATTATTTTCAATTACATTTCCTACTATTTTTTACTGCTACGATTTTTATTACTAAATTTTGTACTATCTTTTTAATATTACTTGATAATTAATTAATATTACTTAATTGTGAATTTTCCTTTGAATGAAGGGATTATCTACTCCTAAATTTGTTCTATCCTATGCTGCTAAATTTATATTTTTTCAAATAAAAAAATTAGAAAAAGGGACTACTAATAAATAATCGAATAAAATTAGATCCATTTCGGTGTGTCCTCAATTTTATGAAATTCGAAATAGTATCTGGAAGGTATCGGCATCTTCATTGCATTCATATTATATTATATACAATATTAAGTATTTAAAAAGGAATCAAGATTTATTAAATCTCACAGCAGCGAATTCGAAAACTTAATAAACTCTAGAAAATGCTAAAGAGGGTAGACCTGGCTACAGAGGTTTAACGTGGATGAAGAAAATCACGCTTTCTTAATCGTAGATGAAGCAGATATTTCGGAGGAAGCTTGACCAAAACTTTAAGCGGACTTCCGCAAATAAAGATGGTTCCAGGTGAGTAACGACAATGGGATTAAATTGCAAGGAAACAAAGCAGAACGGGGAGCACGAAGAGGGTAGATCCAGGACGAGTTGTTGGTGCATTCATGGGGGTTACTGAAACCGCCCAGCCTGAGTTTTCCTCGTTTTGGTGTCGGCAAATCGAATAAATTTTCGCTAATTCTTCGAATACTTCATGAAGGCGCCTTTGTCACGGACAAATATCAAACCCGCCTACATTTGATTCCATTCTCTCTCTAATTTGTCCATTGCGATCCTCTGGGATATTTGTTATGTCTGGATAATAAAGTTCTCATTCGGAAATTTATTACGATTTATAAATATGTCAATTCAATTTCATTACGTATGTGTGGTTCATTGTTGCAGGGATATGGAAATGAAGATTGACACTCTTATATTTAATTAAGATTATTAAGAAAAGTATCGTAGAGGACATCATCATTTTCTGGAAATATGAAATTTAAGAAATGTTTATAAATTATTTTTGAGTTTAGTATGTACAAATAAAACATTTATTCGTGAATATTATTGTTTGTGAATATTGTATAAATATTTCTGTTTCTTGGAAATTCAGTTCTCATTATTATTTTTATTAAATTCCTAAACTCATATATGCCAATTGAGTTTTTATAGGATGCTTATTATGCTAAATTAGCTAAATGGTCAGGTATAAATTTACTGTAATTTATTAATATACCAATTCACTTCATTATGGATATGAATAAATATTATTTTATATTAATATTTCGGTACTTTAAAGTAATTAATCATACGTATGAATAATATGTATTAATACAACTATATTTGTAAGAACAGTTGTATGTTTAGGCAATACTATTTGTAAATATTATTGTGACTTTTAGAAAATCGCACTTTATTTATCATTTTTATTAGTCTCCTAAACATAAATAAAATTCAGGAACTTGAATTGATAAAAACAGAGTGTTTGAAAGTAGATAATTTACAAATATTCATTCATGAGAGCATATAACAAAATCAGCTTCTGTTAAAAGAATTTTTAAAAATATGGTATACATAAAGTCCAGGAAAATATAGTACATAAACATGTAAATGCGTTTTAAACAATTTACTTTCTGAAAATCCAGTAAATTGATAATTAAAAGCGTTCAGGGGACATTATAAAGTAATAAATTATACATAGATTAGTGACATTTGTGAAAATCACGAATTTTAGCTTATTTCACCATGGGTGAGATGTATGGGGTATAGGGTTCCTCTGGTTAATATCATTTTTAGCCACTATTCTCTTTTTCTAACTTTAAAAAGTTCTTTTAAACACTTATATATTAAAACCTATTTTTATGAGGAAATAAATAGCTCTTTTATATGAAAAAATAATTCTACTTATGTGAATTACTGTACATATTGTTATTGCAAATTATACGAAACATATATATGCTATAATCCATGCAAGATACCATGTAATAACTATTATAGGAGGTTGACAAATCTTTGAAAAATCGGTTGAGCTCGGGAATTTCCGTTTGACCTCGGTAAGGTTACTCGGGGTGTATATAGGGATCCGGCGGTCCCAGCGTCAGGTTATTTATTCCTCGGACTTCGTAACGTGTACATCGACATATTAACCGCGTGAACTAATTTAAATTAATTTAACATGAGTAAACAAGACAATTAACAATGTTTAACGAGTATCGGCTTTAATAACAATTATTTTAATAATCATTCATTTAAATACAATTATATTATTAATTATTTTTCAATAACTTTATTTATTAGTTATGTAATTTATCTATTTATTTGAAATGTTTAATAATTATTTAATTTATTTATTTACTTTTCATTTATAATAGTTTATTTAATTTATTCAATATCTTTAACTTCGAATAATTTATTTCATTTATTTCTTTATTTTTAACTTTTAATTATTTATTTTAGTTATTTATTTATTTAATTTCAACTTTCGATTATTTATTTTATTTATTTCAAACCTATAATAATTTAGTTAATCTGTTTATTTATTTTTAATTCTTAAATATTCACCTAGTAACTTCATTCTATCTTTATTTCTAATTATTTATTTAATACCTCAATAAATATTTCGTTTTATTTTTTTAATTTCATTAGTGTTAGTGGACATTAAACAATTTTACAATAAATTTACAACAATTAAATTATTACCTCTAATAAACTTCTAAATATTACATCTAATAAATGGTTTGCGTTCGTACGAGTCTACACGCGATTTTTTTTCTCGATTTGGCCGAAATAAGTTCGTTCCTGTCCGCGAAATCGCGAGTGTGTTTTGAAGAAATTCCAACAAAGGAAGAAGGAAGTACAACCTATGTTGACATAGCTACGATTTAACGATGAGGCAAGGGAAGGACTCTGCGACGCTGATGCCAGGAGGAAGGCGACAATCGACTCACAGCTGTTATAGTATGAGGAAGAGGTCAACGATTGGTAAGTCGCATGTTTACGATTCCTCTGGTTATCCATCAAATCGTAGGACGAATGGTCCGAAACGACACGGGAACTGATTGTACTTAATTATTTTCATAGCCAGCATAGTAACCGCGAGTACTAATGTACTAATGTACTAATGTACAAAGTACTCGTGCAATATATACTCTTATGATATATTTCTCATCTTTGGTTAGGGCTTTCTTATACATCACGTATCAGAACCTCGATTCAATGAATTTTTAAACAAAAATTTGAAAATATTTAATTATTTGTTGCATTCACTATTGCATTTACTATTGCATTCACTATTGCATTCACTATTGTCGCAATTTACACGCGATTTTTACGGAATATAAATACAAGAAAGCATTCCCCTCAGAGTAGTTACTAAAATCAAAGTAATAATTTAAATGTTTTGAAATTATTAAAGATTTTGCTTTGATTTTGGAAGTGCTCAAATTTTTATCGACATATTATTATTTCTTCCTTCTTTTTCATCAAAGTAGAGTCCCTTTTCATTTTCAATTTTCCATTCTTTCTCTTTTTTAATTAATTTCAATAAATTCTTGACAATTTCAAAGAATTCTTAATGCATGCTTCTTTTTTCATATCAAAATTTCGTCGAGTTAATTGAAAATTGGAGTTTCCCCTAAATATCATTACTCATAATTTTTTGCTAGGATTTTTAGCAAACATGAAGACAATAAATAAATAAACCTGATAAGCAAGTTGTTCATTGAAATTAGTATAACGCGGTAATTGGCATTGTTTGCGAAATATGTATTTCCATATTCGTTTCAACAAATACCTAATACGTGAGGGGGCCCCCCATGGGGATTTATTGGTGTTTTATGGTATCTATAATGCTGCCAGTTGATATCCTGATGGCCGACGTGATCTGATAAATAACAGGTATTTAGAAGGGACGTAAGAAAAGGATTTGTTTCTCGTCTTGAGCCTGCTAGCGGACTCGTCAGTAAGGTTTCTTAACAAGCCCAGCCTTAGACAGGGGATAATTAGGCATGATAAGAACTTGTATTTATGGAAGTCAAGGGTTCACCGAGGATTTGCGACAAGCCTCGTTTTCTATCTAGCGGTGAGGGTACGAACGTTGATCCCTACAAATAATTTTCGGGATATTCATTGTCATCTTTGACAAACGATGCCATGTTAACAGCTACGCTGTACTCGCAGTCCAGTCTAGCCTCTGAAAGACTACCTTCGCGTATCTTGGAGACAAAACTGAAATCACAAATACCACTATATAATTTTTATGGGGACATCGTAAGATATTGTAGGATGCGTGTGTATTATTAGGTTCAATTTGTTGTACGTTAGTTTCCTAACATACCGCACTAATAACATAACACAACGCTCAGTGGTTAAGTTAGATGATTGATGCGAATTTGAACAATGAACATAGAAAAAGAAAAATTTATTTTCTGTTCTGTAACTACTATAGTTATTCCGTATTTAATTTCTAAAATTTACCAATTTTAGAAAAAGATTCCAAATTAATCGCATCAATTAACCCTTTGCACTTTAGAGGCGTCCTTCAATTGCAATTTGACAAAAATTTCGAAGATCGATAGTAATTAATATGTTAAATTTAAGATAATGTAACGGTGTGCGAAATATCGAAATCAAGTAATTCCATGCATTAATTATTATACGATTACCTATTTACTGCTCAAAAAAGTATCGTCAACTTTATAGCAGAAAATCTTTTAATTCCTGCTCTTCTTTATTCAAAAAATTGTCGAGTGCAAAGGGTTCTAAAATAATTATCGATGAAACAAAGTCGAAAACTCAATCCAATCAGCACAGACGATTAGACAAGTTTCGTTCGATTATTGTTATACTCTATTTAGGAGCGAGGAAAGTTAATTAAGAATCAAGTCGTCAAACATCGGTATCCCATTGCTGTTCCCTCGATTCGTAAGGTTTCACTTAATTATTAATGTTTAAATGACCAAAGCACACGTTGACGTTATTAAAACTTCACTCGGAATCATATTAAATTTTAATTTAAATTCACCCGCGGTCCGTTCTTTTTGCTCGTGCAGAATGTACCGCAACAAATGCCTCTGGGCAACTTTATTTACTCCAAAGTTACTGTGAAATTAATCGGTTAACGCGGGAACGGGAACGTCGAGAATCAGATTTTCAGAAGATACAGATTGAAACTGGACACCTGTGCAAAATGATTTTCGCGCGTTCGATCGAAAATCGAATTCCGAGAATTCAGGCACGCTTGATTCGATTCTGCGTTTAAGTGAAGTCAATCGATTTCATATCTCGCACACCATTCTGGAAAAATTCGAAGCATGAAAGTAGTTTTACGTACGACCATTTTTGTGGAAATAAATTTCTGTTTATGATATTAGACTTCTGTAGGGATCATTAGTGGGAGATTTATTATTATCATTATGAAATAAATTTTACTCGAAGATAATAAAAGTTGGAAAATTATTCAATCGCGATGCAAAAATAACATTATTTATATAATATTTATATAATATAATAATATCATCTCATTTGTTAGTGATGAATGAAATACCAATAACAATAGGAACAATTCTGTATTTAATTTCAAAAAATGATCAAACACAAATATTAAGTATAAATCTAATTAATTTCTCGCAATCATATGCTCACACCTATTTTCACTATTGCAACTCAATTACAACTGACCTATGCCCAATTTCTCCGGTTTGTTCTTTCTGCTTTCATACATTACATGAACATACACAATTCGCACAACACCTCAATCATTACACGTATACTCATTCATCACAATAACCTGAATCCATTAGATAATTGGATATTGATATTGACATCCCATGAGACATTGGCATCCCATGATACTTGTTTCACTCATCCCTTTCTTACAGACATCGCTCCTTTATTATATCAACACATATATATTCAATATCTATGTTAACCATTACCACACTATTAATAGTAATATTATTCCATATACTTATATAATATAAATAATATTATTTATTGACATACTACTTCACTTTTTCCAAAGTGTGATAAAGTGTCTCGAGTGTAACTCAAAAAATTTTTATTTTAGAAATTGAACAAATGTAAGACCACCAAAAGATGTACCTTTGGGATTCTATACGCTCATTCCAGCATTTTGTAATTCCAGTATTCATAAAATTTTTGGTACTCGCTTCCTGGATTCTCTTGCACAATAGTTTACTAACTAAAAACGTCAGGAAATTTGGAAAGGTACAAGTCTTTCCATACAAATATCTTTTATAATTTTGATAGAACAACAGTAATATTATTAATACATTTTTCATGTGGCCAATAATTATGATTTTATAATGTAATAACTCGTAAAATTTAATTGAATTATACAATTTTCATGTACCTTGAAAGACTGGTAATTTTTATGAATAATTAAGACCGCTGATTGATATTTAATTAATTATCCGTAATTCAGAAATTTTTCCATTTCGAAGCATTTCTCTACCTTCGAATAATAATTGGCATCCTGCAAAATTTATGATTGAAAATGGATCCCTCTCACGATTTCTCTTGTTCCAGAAAGAAAAGGAAAGGTTACAGGCAGATAAATCAGGTGAATACAGTAGGATTACTTCAACATTGTGATTGATTTTAAATCTAAGAATTCTTTCACGAGAATTCACCGCATCTAGTCATATGGAGACTCAATAGATTCACATCCCTCTCGAAACTCTTTCAATTCAAAAACTCGCGGTTTCAACGTGGTACCATTTTCATAAACCCTGGCCGACTTATAAATCCGCCTAGACAATCTTTTGACTAAAAATTATCGAACATACTCTGCTCCAAATTTGTAATTCTAATAATTTCTAGTGACATAGTGATTTGAAGGTTCTCTACGAACATCAATTTGCTGAAGCAGTGAAATAATTGGCAATGTGAACACTTCTTGTACTGATAGAAGAGAAATTAAGCTAGAGAGGATTGCCTACATTGATCAAACTTTTGATGGACAAGGAATTATTCTCGAAATTTTATTTTCTTTACGAATATCACTCTCCTCACATTTACACTTATACTCCACCTTCAGTTTGATACCCTGTTTCCTTTTATACCTAATCAGCACCCCCAAACACTGTTCCTACCTTCTAATTTCGCTTTTTATTTCACACCATTCTCGCACACGTCACGCTCACTTTCGTACCCCTAACCAAGTCTGAAATTTTATTCTCACTCGTCGTGTATAGGCAAAGGCACGTGTGACATTTCTTCACACGAATCTAGGTGAAATTTGTAAGAGAAAATTTAAGTTAATGAAACGGTTGTCGAGAAATTTAAATCCATAGTAACTAACTTTTAATCAAATATCCTTGTCCTATTTTCTGCGATTTCGACCTTACAAAATTTAGAAGACCACTTGACAGGATTTAGTATTTCGTTTGTTCACCATATGAAAGATTTTTGCACATCAAAGACATTGCGAAGAAGGATTTAGAGAATGAGAGAGAAGAATTATTCTGTAAACTGCTATGACAGAAAATAGGAACTTTCAGGTGTTCGATAACATAGTTCAATAAATATGTTAGAATTGAAATTAATTCTCTGCAAAATTAAATTAAATAAATATAAAAATAATATATTAAATGCATATATAAATAATTTTAATTAAAAATTAATATTAAATTCTCTGAAAAACTACGTAAGTGTGGATAGAAATGGACACCAATATCGTCTACATTTTTTAACAGTTAATAAATTAATATATTTAGGTAATAATATTTAAGTATTGACAACAATTCGCAATAAACTATTTTAAACAAAAAGATTGACACTATCTAGAAAATTCTTCACTCTCTCTCTCTTTCTCACTCGTTAATCCATGTTTTCTCTTTAACGATTCTTACGTAATTATTTTATCTGTTCAAACATGATTCATACTAATTCTATAAGTGGAAATGATTTCCACTTATTCTATCTCATTCCCATTCACACATATAGAAACAACACTCACAGTAACATTTCTATTTAATGTACTGAAAAATAACGCAGTACTATTTACTCCAAAAATTCGATATTATTTAAGGTTTATATTATAACATAATTTATTATATTAAATTGAATTTAATAATTTAGTATAATATTTATTTATTCAGTATTACGCCAAACTATACTGAATAATGCTATCAAAGGAAGAATGATCTCAAAGAGTACCGGCTTACCTGACGTAACAGGGTTACGTTCTGTTAATAATGCTAATCTGCCAATAAGTCTACCTTTGTAGATCAATGGTAATCTGCAAAGTCACTAGTAGACGATTAGTCCATTGAAAATTTCCCTTATCCGGCTTACCGATTCCCAGTTCCACTATTTCATTAACATCTTCAGGACCATAGTCGAGTTTTATCTCCTCGTTATTACCCGTTTATTGTACAGAAACTCTATTAAGGGACGGCTATGCCAATGAAACGTGGCACTGAAAGGAGTAAACTGAATTCAATACATTGGAATCGAACAAATTACATACAACGCAATTACAAATAAACGCATTATGTTTTTAACGCTTCAAAAATTTTCGATGTGAAAGAAACACCTGACATCACGCTTCCTCGCTTAATGATCCAACTCTTTGCGTCTATTTTTTTCAATTACATTACAAAGTAATGTTAATTACTTTAATGTTAATTACATTACATTGCAAAGTAATCAACACTGCGAATTCTCTTATTTCTTTTTAAAATGATATCAAATGACGCGAGAGAAATTACCATTCGAATTTTCAATTGTTATTCGTAATAAAATGAAATTTAAACTTTTTCGAGATTTAAATTCTTTTGAGACTAAATAAAAGTTCCCTCATCTCTATATCGAAATTATTGTTACTCTCGTGTAATTATTTATAAGTATTAATAATCTGTAAAATCCAATATGTTTCCGATGAATAACGAAAAATGTTTTGTCAGATTAATATTGAAACGTGCAATCAGTGTGTCCGAGATAAAGTAATTATTTGCTTCGCGTTTTTTAATGTTTTCGAATTCGCCGAGGGTCAGTAACGATTAAAAATTTGGTACATTGGTAATTGATCGTACGTTTTTGTATTACTGAAACGCGCAATTAATGGTTTTCATATGTAGAATCGATACACGATTGTGTTTGAATAATAGAACAATGACGCCACATTACTGTACTAAATTACTCTTTATGTGATCTGCTTAATCAATCGGAGCTTCGAAATTAAACATCCTCACATTTGTTTCTGACTGAATAATTGCAAGCATATGTAACTTCATTCACTGATCTCGATAATTACTCGAATTTGTGAGTGAGGTTGATTGAGTGAAACTCATTTGTCTATAATTATGTGATCTATGACATAAGTATCATGGGATTTTATTTTTTGAAAAACAAATCGAAAACCAGCTAATGGCGATGCAGGGTTTTATTTCTAGAAAAACAAATCGAAAATCAACTAATATCATTATAGAAGGCAACTTTTAGAAACAAATTAGCTGAATTGCGCGGTCTTCGCGGGGGGCGAGGTTAGCGGAATCGTATTCTCACAAGGGGCGAATCGTCAATCGGCACTGTGACGTAATTTTCGCGGGGGCAAATAGCGAATTGGTACAGTGACGTAATTTTCACGGGGGCGAATCGTGAGTCGGCACAGTGACGTAATTTTCATAGGGGCAGATCATGAACCGGCACTGTGACGTAATTTTCACAGGGGCGAATCGCAAATCAACAGAGTGATGTAATTTTCACGGAGGCAAATGGCAAATCGGCACAGTGACGTAATTTTCATGGAGGCAAATGGCGAATCGGTTGAATCAAATCAGTCAATTAGCAATTGATAAAAATACATTATCAAGCTTGGCAAAGGATACGAAAATTGGACCCTCGGCGACATAAGAAGAGTTGAAGAAACCTTGAAGAATTCTCGTGAATATAGCTTATGACCGGTACGGTCGTGAGTCGTTCGGTATCTAAGAGAAACGAATAGAAGTGTGTTATTTGCATGTTAAAGTCACGTTATTTCAATATTATTTTCTTGCGTTTAATCAATTTCCCAGTTTGGTGTTCCTTTCATTCTGTTCTTTTTCGGTGTTTCAAACCATTCGTGCAGACTCGATATTCCTTCGATAAAAAGAAGACATACATATGCATTATTTCTGTATGCTAAAAATGGAATGAAACCTGTTTTTGGCATACAGTATAATATGTTCGAATGTTGTTCAGTATGAATGATGTTTGAAAGAATATATAGAAAAATGTGCCAGAATGAAACAATTGTCTGAGAATTACCAAAAAGTGAACACCGAAATGTAATTGTTATTAAGAGTGAGAAAGAGAGAAGAAACTTGTAGAAAGAGTGAATAATATTTGTTATTTCAAAGTTTTTACTTAAATATTCTTTGTGTGCTACTCGCGAAACTAGGTATAAAATATTATTGTCTTTTACCCACAGAATTAATTTACTTACAGTCACAGAATCAATTAATACGACGATGGGCAGCCAGAAATTTGAAAACGCGAATAACATTGAAAATTATTTTAATAATCCTTCAAGAGTAAAATATAATTCAAATTTTCCTATTATCGGTCAGCTATTTCAACTCGCGATTAAATATACCAAATCTACCTCGAATTTTCCTGTCTCATATCAATACCAAAATTATTCATTATAAAATCAATTCCATCGACATTCTGCACAAAGAATCTTCGCTTAACACTAGAACTACTGACCCGAATCTGAACAATACAGCTGATGATAATCGAAGTGATATGAAAATAAACATCCTAGTAATTAAATTTTTCTCTGAACAAAAATCCTCACTATTATAATTCCTAATAACAATTCCTAATCCCGATATAATTTACCAAAAGCAATTGCACGATGCCAATAATCCTGAAAATAAATAAAAATCCACCATTTCTTCGGATTTAATGGTCCCAGTCTCAAGTCTAAGCGAAACCGCGATTGGAAAAATTCTAATAAACACCCTCTAATTCGTTCCCTTGAAAAACGGCATTGAAATCGGGTTTAAAACAACAGAGGAAGGAAATCGAGGCGAAAGGGAACTTCTAAACCCGAATAATTATCGGTTAAACAGCTTTGCCGCCGGGCTGGGGCTGCAGCTTCTGCGTTACGTCGTCGGCGAATTACGTTAGTTTCGCGAACTTTGAAGAAAATGGAAAAAATGGATGCGCGTCACGTGCATCACGGTCGCATTAAGTGTTTCAGTGCAAAGCAATTATTATGTAGCCTGTAAAACCATAGGTAACGCGACGAGCAGGAAGCTCGCGTTATTCCTCCGCCTCTCGTGATCATTTCCGGTCGCGCGACTTCAACTCGTTGGAAAAACTCGTTGAAGAAGAGACGGAGAGAAGGAAGAATAATAACCGGCTATCCTTTAATCTTGGCGAATCTCCTTCGTAGTCACTAACAATAAGTATTCATGGCGAGTTCAACGAGGCAATTCGAAAGTATCGTTTCCTGGCCCTACGCCAGTTGCAGTCCGCGTGAAATCGCGCTGATAAAAGAAATCCCGCTGTTATCAAGATGTAGTAATATCATCGAACGTGGACACTTTCCCCCATGGCATCGAACGAGGGAAATCCTCTGATATCCTCTCATGTTCCTGGACTTTTTTGGGAAAACGAAACACGCGATCTTCACTAACGGTACGCCATAATGGTTTCCCATGGTACCGTAATTTTTTCTAGGCAGCGTTTGTGACCGAAAACATGACGACTGATTACATATGTGCCTGTGATTATGAAAGTGGTCTAAGTCTAAGTCACTTGTATTTGCTTCTGAAATATTAAAAGCTTCAGCCTTTAAATACGTCTTAAATTATAAAATTAATTACGATGAAGCTACAAACTCAATCTAGCGATTCAATTCTTCACTGTTTTGAAGAAAATAAATATATTTTATCATAATATAAATGAATGCCACACGAAGTAAATAATAAAATCGTTCCTCTTAAGTCGATGACTTAAACCACTTTCATAATTATAGGCACATATGAGACTGAGGCAGATGTCGAATGTGAGTGAATTTTTATTGATCTCGTACTTCCCTTTCTTTCGCTGAAGAATTTAATTAACGTTTCAAGCAATCATTGAGATGTAGTTATAGGTGTTAATCTTCGTGACAATAATCAAAATTGCTGATGTCTTATGTCTGAGATACTTGAGTATCCCTGTGAGTTCACAGGTTAGGTTATGATCTTTCGATATAGATGAAAGATGAATTTTTATCTGTTTTATGTGCCTAATTAACGTTTCAATCAATCATTGAGATGTAATTGTAAGTGTTAATCTGCGTGACAATAATCAAAATTGTTGATGTCTTACGTCTTGGATACTTGAGTGTCTCCGTGAGTTCATAGATTAAGTTATGATCCTTCGAAATTGATGATACATGAATTTTTATCTGTTTTATGTCCCTTGCTTTATTGAAATAGTTCTTATCGCGGAATTTTGTACAATTATTTTATTTTTCCATGAGGGAAATTTGAGTACTTCGGTTATTGGACAGATCTGTAACTCAATAGCATTTTATTCTTCGGAATATATTTTGAAAATACATTGCTTAATATTTCAATGCAAAGAGCAAGTGACTTCACTTGCAGCACCATGTGTCAGCCGTCTGGAAATTTCTTTCACGTGAAAATAACAAAACTCACGCGATAAAGATGGTGATTTATCATGTGCATATACGAAGGTGTTGGTTTTCGTGACTGTATAACAACGTGTTTATGCATAAAAGTTGAGAAGTAAATAATAATAACAATGAGTCTTAATTTCCTATGAAGTAAATGTTAAATATAATTTCATTCCATACAAATGCTAATTTTCACGATTTTATTTCAATATTCTTTTAATTTTTAATTAAATAATTAGAGAAAGTATTTTATTCTTGTATTTTTACTACGAGATGTATATGTAAATATTAATTACCAATTTTCAGCTCTAAACAAGTGTCTAGAGTTTTATATATACTTTCTAATACTTTTAAATATTTGAAAATTATATTCACTCATAATGTTTTAAATTAATAAACTGTAGTATAAGACCACAGTGGACAACCACTGAAAATAAAAATCATCTATACTGAATTAAAAACTCATTTCGATAATTTTATTAACGTATTGGAAGTATTTCGAGGAGACCTCACGGTCTTGTGCAAATATGTTTCCAGTAGAAACTGTGCAGATCGTATTAATATTAATCACTTGTAATGCGATTAATTTGTAGCGTACATGTTAGTAATGTAACATATATTCGATTGCACGGTGGCACTGAAAAATATCGAATATCGTATTTTACCTTCCAAACACATTAAACAAACACTAATAAATCAGTTGTTAAATTTTATCAACATATTCACACTTAGTGAGCATAATTTATTCCACAAATAATATAGTTGAGTTACAGCGATGAATGAAAAATGTGTCGAAGAATAGGATACGTGACAGGAATATTTGAAAATATACGTGAGTCAGATTCACGTATGTACGTGTATTCAAACACCTCTTGTGAAAAAGGAAATAATTTTGTATCTTACACTGATTTTTTATTGATAAAATATTTCTCATCTCATATTTCTTCAATAAATGTATATCTAGAATAATTCATTTAATTTATGTCTAATATTTGTCTCTCCTATATTCGAATCTATAAAATTTCATTTTACACCAAAATATTTGATTTTATCATATCATCCCATAAGTAACACGGTTTTCATAAGAGCTGAGTTTAAGTCAATTGTATTTGCAAGAACAGGAATTTTGCAGAAATATATGAAAAGTAGGAAACTTACTAAAAAAACTAGAGATAATAGTAAGAAATTTTGGAAAATAGATCACTATCAATTATGGTTAAATTATTATTTATTTTTATTTAATAATAAAATAAATTTTTATTTGATAATATAGAGGAAAACCACGTTACTTATGATGATATTCTATATAGATTCCATGTCGATTTATCATTTTTCACCTTCTCCAATAAATATTACATTCCAATGTCATCAATACCTCAGACACTTTTCAACACACTGTACAATCGAAATATAAAATGTAACATGCTAGTTCCTCAACCACCACACTAACTACAGCAACTTACCTACATCTGTTAACAAATAAACCTGAAAAGAAATTAGCGATATAAAAGTATCGACATTCGTTATACAACATTTGCCATTGGAATCAAACCATCCGGAACCATTAAAGGATGCTTACACAGGCTTCCACGCGCTCAGGGATAGAAAAAACAATATTTAAAATCAGAGAGGTAGAAAAAGCCACGCGTATCACAGAACAATGCACGTTATTGCATCCGCGATGACGCGTTACTCTCGCCCCCGCACATTTTTCGGAAAAATAAAAAGAAAACACAGCATCTTAATCCCGTCTTCGCCTGATTTCACCTATCCTACCGGGAAATCCCATCGATTCATCAGTAACGCGTAGTATCAAAGCGAAAAACGGTCCACCGAGGCAGAAATCAATTTTCGGCGAAACACGTCTACTCAATCCACAAGAATTCGAGTTGTTTTCCAGGTAGACCGGAAAGTTTTGGAATTTCGTCAATTAACTAAGTGATTTCGTAATTCCAGCTGTAGTAACCCGGAAACGGCGTGAAACGAACATCTGCGGAATACCCGGGAGATGGAACAAACACACGAAGCGAATCGCGCCTTCGAGCGCAGGGATTAAAACGTATCGATCGCGGATTTACCACACTGGTCTCCGCTTCGCATGTCGGAATTGTGTATCACGGACTTTCGACAACAATGCCTGGCATAATGCTCCATCACGAGTCGACTTTTTCCCTCCCCTGAGGTGGCAGATGACCGTGAAACAAAGAGCACATCCGTCCACGCCGCGAGAAACAGATGCAAGAAACAGAGGTGTTCTCATAGGATCGCGACGTTCTTGAAAATTCATTTGCCCCGAAGTGGAGCACGTCCATCCGTGGCGTGTACGGAAAAGAAAAAAGGAAACCAGCCCTTTTCCTTTGATCTTATTCACGAATCCCTGCCTCCGACCTGCGTCCCTGCCTACGTGAGGCACGTACCTACCTAATTTACTCCTGGCTTCTCCGCTTCACCGCGCTCCAAGTCCCTCACCGCGGCTTTCTGATTCTTTGCGCGTACACCCGGGCATCGTAGACTCCTCGTTTGCAAAAGGACCAGCTAATCTCCGAGAAATCTTCCGTCACTCGCGAACAACCCGCGATCGAGAACTCCGTTCGTCCCTTTCGATCCTCACTGCACCACGAACCTGCCCCTGTTCAACGAATCTCTGATAGATCCTCGGCCAGGTACGATGTTACTCAGAGGAACCCATCAATGAACATACTCCGACGATCATCTTATTCCTAGCTCTTAATGCAATTTAAATTCCAAGTCGACGCGATTATTTCATTTCAATTTTACGTTCGTCAGATCGCTCATCCTGTCTCGCGACCTTCCCTCTGATCACGGTTAGCTTTTGGCTACTGATCGATCAACGTATCACCCAAGTCAATACCCATCGGTACAACTCGCGCACTGTTCCACAAATTATTTCCAATGCCACTGTGAACGAATTTCGATACCACTCGGGACATGTCATTTGCTCGGGTGATTTTTCGCGCGAGACTCAGCCGCGGGGTACATCAACAAGTTCGATCGTCACAGACAGGGTAAACTCTCCATCCCCAGTGGGGTGGCGCGAGCGGACACGCTGTAGCCGTGTTTTCGGCACGGCGATCGCGCGCGTACTGAAAATCCCGGTAACCACCCCCATCGACCATCTCCCTCGAACCGCCCCTGTTCTAATACAGACACCAGCGTGGGACGTGTGCACGCGACCGCATAACTGTGTAAGTTACGCGGGTAGAATGTGCATCCAGTGCATGTTTGCGCTCGGACGACTTCGAGTTTCCACGAAATTCTCGCGTTATCGGACGACAGCTCGTCTCTTAGAGGGTGATCATGATACGGATACGCGATTATTGGACAATTCGATGGATCCCGACGCCCACCTTGCTGGATATCCGAATCGCGGGCAGCAGAGAAAAGTTTGGAAAGCTAATCGGCAAACGACCAACGGCTTGCGGTTAGTCCGAAGAGAAACGGCAGGACGCATGCACGCTTCTGTGAATTAAATACCGTCGACGTTGCGGAAAGTAATTGTTATTGAGATGTACTAACGGAGGTATATCGAACGGCACTATCGTTCCACTGGAGCATGAACATGCTTCTCTCGTTTTTTCCATTTCTCAGCGTGTCGTCATTTGACTGTATGTAGGCTTTGTGAGCCTCGTCTGTGAAAATTTTTGTCGTCCATGAGAATTTTTCTCGTGGTTATCGTTTGAAGAAAAGTTAAGATAAAAGAGGATTTTGAATTCTTTAAATATAATTTTTTTAAAATTGATTCCAATTTAATTTCTTTTTCTCCTTTCTTTTCCGTCGCGTTAAGTTCACAGGCTATTAACGACGACAGTGGGAGAACTGTATTGAATGATGTCGTAGAGCATGTTGTGTTTTAGATATTGAAACAGTCTTGAAATTATTTCTCTGTCTTTTAAGTTTTCTATTAGGGTGGGTTTGATGCTGAGTTGAGTTCTTGGTAGAAGATATATTTCGCATTGCAGTATGAGATGGTCTATTCATAGGGACGTCTTACATCGTTCACAGAGTGATTGGTCTTCTTTCGTGAGTAGAAATTTATGTGTTACTTTGGTGTATCCGATAACAATTCTTGATAGTATGACTTGGTCGTGTCAGTTTAGCATGGGTGGTACTACGTTTGTGTAGAAATAATTTTTTATGGCTAGTAGTCGTGGTTTCACTGAGGTTTTCCATGCATTGTTCCAATGATCTTTAATTTGCTTCTTTAAGTGACAAGCGAAGAGTCAAGTGGTACTCTTGTGTTGTGGCAGGGGATCGTCGAGATGGATGCCGATAATTTTATTAGGAATTAAATAATATATATTTGGATAAATAAAAATTAGTAGTAATATAATTATTCGATTATAAATAATGTTTTCGTTAAAAATGATTTGAAATGTATTTGAAGAATACATCGGTATTTCATTTGTATTATTCTTGATCTTTGTAAGGGGTTGAAACTGTAAGATGACTGCATGCTTGGTCTCGATGATTTAAGAAATCTGTCAATTTTGAGATTTTGAAATTGAGACTGGACAGAAATTTGTTTTGTTATTAAAAAGTCCTAAAATGTATATATTGTATTTACTGTGTTTAATGTTTAAAATATTGATGTTAAATATTATATATCATGTTATTTGATACATATACAATCAAATTTGGCATTCACTCAGTTTTACTTTTTAATGTTATTATTATAAATTCGAAATTGTTGTACCACGAAATATTTATTTCCATATGTTCTCCAATATCAGTAGGAATTTGAAATTCGCTTTTTGATTGTGTTCATTACCTTTTCTGTAATCATCTTTTATTCCAAGAATGTAATAATATTTATAGTTTAGTCACAACATTCAAATCATCATACTTGGTTTCATAATTTGTTATGATTCGAATTTGTTGGTATTTAATCGTGACCATTTAGTTACAGATTTTATTAGAATTGAAATTAATTTGAGAAATTAATAAAATATTTTCCGGATGCACGAAATAAAATTCAATTTTCGGAAAAGCTTTCGGTCTGCGAGCAAGTCGATGAATATCGATCTTCTTTCAACGATCGCTAGCATTCTGAGAGAGTCTTGAAATATAATGCTTGACAGTCACATTGTCTCAAGCGTAGTTTTTACCTCTATACCCGGATTTCGTCAGAATTCTTCTCGTTCGTGTTAAATTTTCTGAAATATTCGACACGACATTTCCTCGATCACATTTGACATTTCAAATTTTGCTCCATGCTTTCCTTGCTCTAGCGAATTTCATTTAATTATTCTAGTGAATAATTTTTTAAAAGGAGCGTTAACACTCGCATTCGTTTAATACTTATTTACCTGAAATTTCTCATCTTGAGATATAGTAATGTAAAGAATGTCATGTGATTAGTGATATCAATTAGAGACCAATACAAGCGATATCTCGCTATATGCTTTGCATGTATATATAAATTCGGTTCCTTTTTGTGATTTATACATTATTTTAGGAAAAATTTATACGTTACTTTAGGAAAAATTTACACGTTATTTTAAGAAAAATTTATGTAGTATTTTAAGAAAAATTTACACCTTATTTTAAGAAAAATTTGCAAATTATTTTAGTTAAAATTTGAAAAAAATTACTTACGCTTGATACATTGGACAGACATTCCAGAAAAAATCTCTAAAATATCCCAAAGAAATCGGTTCTAATGAGAGTATTACAGTAAAACTTCCATTACAGGTGTCAAAATAATAGCTTATCGTTTTGATCGATTGAAACGTTCACCGAACAGTGCTGCAAATTTCTCACAGGATACCAGTTTTTATTCGCTCACGAAATTACAAAAAAAGCATTAATTACTGAAAATATTGGAAAATAGTATTAATAATAAAACCACAAAGTACGGAATAATACACGAAGCTTTAATTCGATTTAATTATTGAAGCTAACAATAAAGTTTATATAACTATAAATACTAACTAATTACGCCTCTAAAATTTCGCGTTGAATATTGACAAACCTGAAATGAGTTCAATTCGATCGACCAGGATCACTCTTATGTGTCATGCGTGGCAACCTGTCATGTCAAAGTGTAGCAACGTTACGAAACAACTATATGTCTAGTTAATTGTGCATTTAATTTGTATTGCATACACCACGATGTCATAAAATTGTTCTAAATTCGGTTTTTTCAAATTTCATACGTCTGAAAACTGTCGAAGAAGATGAGCAAACGTTTCACTGACGTTTTCGATTGCTTGGGAAAGTTTTAAACTCCTTGCATTCTGTGAAACGTAAACCGAAGTTTTGGGACAATTTAGTGAACTCGCTAAATATTTCACTGATCTCTTTCC
>NW_016913313.1:41588-73937 GCF_001483705.2 Eufriesea mexicana | reverse complement strand
TCTTTCCCTCTAAATCTACTTTATCAGTGATTAAATTATCGATCGGAGCGATCTGTCGCGGAAATGTGAAACTATCTCGAACACGAATCCAATAATTTGCAGTAAATTAAAATTATATGACGAAGATCGGTGCATTTTCTTCTGTTAAATGAACTAGAATTGTTTTACTAAGTATTCTTAAATATTTCGGAATGGGACAGAAATGTGTATCCTTTTTGCTTGACACGAGAATAAATGACAACTTCGTCAATCCATACATTTGCTCTTTTCTTCAGGCACCATCCATATTGAAACTGGACGTGATTCCTTTTGTTCCTTTATTACGATGTATTTGAAGTGTAATACATTGACACTAAATAATGTATGATGTACATACATAATTTTGAAACATCATGCGAATGACAATATTGCAGAAAAGGTTTTAAATAAGTATTAGATGCAACCGTCAATATTTATTCACAATTTAACTATATCTCGATTATGTACACTCGTCCCTAGATACAACTCCTCTTACAGTGAAATTAGGAATATTTTTAAACATCTGATCTTGCAATAAATTTATTCGTAGTATTGTCCGTTCGAAAAATGGTGACACTGACTATTTACATCCTTGAGGCTATCTGATTTCGCTGGCACTCTCTTAATCATAGACAGTGTCCGCTATTGTCCAAAACCAGGGACGAATATCATCGGCAGGCTGAGGAGAGACATAGCGAGATAGGATGTGTCAGCATTGGCGAAGTCTTTGAAGTTATTAAGAAACAGAAAACTAACGCCAATATTGCCATATGTCATCCCACTTGATCTTGCTATGGCCCACTGATAATCTTCATTATTTCTTGGTCAATAGCAATCACTGACAATGATCGCTATTGGCCGAAAAGTGACGAAGATTATCGGCTTGCCATAGCGAGACCAAGTGGAATGAGACATGGCAGAATTGGTGTCAGTTCTCTATCTCGTAATAGCTTCAAAGACTGCGCCAATGCTGCCACATCCTATCTCGCTAAGTCTCGCCTCAGCCTGCCGATGATCTTCGTCACTGTTTTCGGTCAATAGCGGTCACTGCCGATGATCCATAGAGTATCAGCGAAGTCAGTCAGCCGCGAGAATGTAAATACTCTATGTCGTCTCTCCTCGAATGAATAATACAAACGGAGGAATTACATAGTCATTGAATTAACAATTAATCGATTTCTGCATTATCTGATAACGGAGTTGATTCTTCAGATTAACCCTAGTCACGATTTTCAAGTAAATACTTGCAATAATCTGATAAAAGAATGTTGATCAATTTCTGATTGAAACATTTTTCTATCTGATCATTGCATGTACTTGAAGAATCGTGACGAAAGGTACGTGGGATACCCTGTATTTATATAAATTTGAAGGATGTGTCTATTAACTCTCTGCTATAGATTCAGAGACAGGTTCTGATGTTTCTGCAGAATGTGGAGATGTTTCTTCAAGTTCGGGAGATGTTTCCGTAGGTTGGGGAGATGTTTCCGAAGGTTGGGGAGATGTTTCCGTAGGTTGGGGAGATTCTTCTGCAGGTTGGGAAGGTTCTTCTGCAGGTTCGGAAGATTCCTCTGCGGATTCAGTGCTTTCCTGTTCAGATTCGGAAGATAAATCTGCAGGTGGTTCGCTAGACGTGGTCGATGGTCTTGGGTGGAATTCTTCACAGTTTGCACGTTCTGGCCAATCGCAAACCCGTAATTCGGAATTGAAGTGAAGTCCTTCACTGCAGGTCATTAGGTGCGCCTGGCCATTAGCGCAGACGTAAAAGGTTGAACAATCGGATGGATTCCGAAGTAGAATGACATCTTCGACCTGCCTCGTGGGGCATTTAGGAGTGGCGGCAACGAAGGTGACGAAGAGTGTCGCCAAAACTACTGCAAACATTGCTGAAAGGAAGCAAACGATCTCGTTGAACAGCCAATCCTGTAGTTTATCGCACCATATTAATTTGAAAACGTCTAAACCATCTAGATATTTTGCAAAGCGTCTTGGTACTTTACTCGAGTTTATTATGCAAGTATACTCGTTATAATTATTAACATTCTTCTACCTTATAATTATTAACATTCTGCATCACAGGTAATATCGAATATCTCGTATGTACATGCAACCAAATGGTAGTAAGTACACAGTTGACGAATTAGCTAATTATCAAAGTTGAAATAACACTTCCTTTGATGAATTTAAGTCATTACGACGTATGCTACATTAAGGTTTATTGGATATACAAATTTTTATTTTATTACTGTTTTCACATGTTGCAGAAAATGTTAAATTATATTAAATATTAAATAAACAATCTTGAAAGTATATATACATTCTCAAATCTTTAGTATTTACGATAAGGTCTTCTACAATATAAAATTATCTTTATTTCGACTTATGTTGTAATTAATTCTACGAATGATCTATATGCACGACTATGTTCTTTCCCATACCAAATTCATCCAGTAAAAAGGATGACATGCATGTATGCATATGTAGAATCAACGATATGGAAGAATCGAGGGATACCGTATCTTTGTTGCATGTCTCACTTGACATTCGAAAATTATGATTCGTTTTTAATATGTAAAATCTGAACTCACATTTCATCTTGACTTGTTGTAATACCAGCTACGAACTTGTAGTTCCTTCTTGCACAACGTATCTTCTAGTACAACGTATACTCTGATACTATGATCGCATCAATTGTATCTTTTTCTTTATATATTCTTGTCAAATTCTTTTAATAGGCTATCGATTCGTGTTGCAATCATTTATCAGTACTAGTATCTCCCGATTAGATTCCCTAAGAATCGGGGATTCTTACGTTAACGGGTATAAATGACAATTCAGAGATAGCTTGTTCTTTGTGTCTTGACAATATATTTACACCCATGTACAAACTTCTACGAATGAACTCTAATCTAATGCAATACTAATAATGCGAGTAATAAAATTCACAACGTCGATCTGCGAAACTTGATAAAGTAATTGCAATAATCGCTATTGATGTAGTATTCAATGTACTCTTTGTGTCTTGACGATATACTTGCACCGATGTATAAACTTCTACGAACAAACGCTAATCTAATGCAATACTAATAATGCGAGTAATAAAGATCACAACGTCGATCTGCGAAACTTGATAAAGTAATTGCAATAATCGCTAATCAAGTAGTATTCTACGTACTGCGTTATTTATTCCTTGTCACTCAATAATCAATATCCCTTTTCGATATCATCTTTCCTACCTCGACACAAATGACGTAATAATATAAATTAACTTCTTGAAAGATAATTTTAACACTCTAATAAGTCATTTTACTAATTGTAAATAGAAACTTCGGCATAGCTTCCTGATTTGAAATAATATTCTAATTGGTCAATAGATGGATTGGTCTTCCAGAAAGACCTGGAAGTTAAATGTACAGGAAGCAGAGGTATTCCGAAGACTTTCTCGCAAGTCCTCAAACCTCCTTGAAATTGGGATCCATCTAATAGCGAAGATGAGAATGATGATCGCTACACTAGTAAATAAAATTACTTTATTATAGTAAATAAAACTAAATAAAATGCAATAAAGAAGCTATAAAAATCTTTTTCTCCATTATTCCATAGTATTTAAAAAAAAAAAAAATAGTCGGATGCTTAATTTAGAACATCTGAACGTTGAAATTAGGATCTTCTTAGATTGTCACGTTGCGATTGCACTCAGAGCGAATTTCAAGAGATTGTAAATCCATTTTGCGTCTCAAATTAATATTCAACAATTGTCTCAAAGGCGTTCCGTCGTGCTACCTTTGGTTGACAGTCCAGGATGCGTGGATTGTCTCAGAGCAGTTCGTGATGGTCGACAGATTTAGCGAACGATAGACAGGTGCTACCAAGACGGTTGGTTCTCTGGGACGTTAGAGACCGATTCGATGAACTCGAAATGTCACGACTATTTGCGGAAGGAGTCAAAGACTGACTGACTAAAGGTCAAGACTGTAGTGTCGCGACTGCTAGCTACCGAATGTCAAAAGGACTCACGGATTGAGGGAAAGTCAAAGGACCGACTGACGTCACGACTGCTGACGACTGTAAGCCGAAGACTGAAGTCAAAAGACTGACTCCACGTTTTCTCTCGCGTCTATTCGAAGAAAAATTAGGAGTTACTGAAAGACGAACGTTCCCTAATTAGCAGATGATTGGACCAAGGGTGTTCCGGTAATTCTGAAGAAGGATGTGATCCTATCCTTCAAGTGAAATCGGTGGTAAAGGATCGCATAGTCGTCACTTCCCGTTTATGGCTCCTACAAATGCTCAGGCTTAGGGGAATCAACGCACATCTTATCTCGACCCCAGTATGCCTATTGTCAGCCAAATCCTGAGTGCTGTCACACAATTTCGTTAAAATTAGATACCAAATTGAATCTCGTGACATGGGAAGCAATAAAAAGAAGTTACCTAAGAATTCCGAAGTTGTGAAATAGAAAATTCCAAAAGTCGGATGATTTTAGCACTTAGGACCTGTTAGAGGACCGTAACGGGGTCTTTTAGGCCTGAACAGTGGTATATAATCTTCGTAATAGCGAACAGAACTCTAATATCCATCAAATACCGTTATTAATAATTTTAAGGAAATTTTTGAGAAAATTTCGTTTATTAGAGAAATTAGTCAAGGAATATCTTTATATGCTTAATATAAATTTTATCTCTCGCTACTTTGTGGATCACGGATTACCGATGATCCATTCTGCACGAAGCCTGCTAATAACATAGAAGCTTCTCCATAGTTAAGCTTTTATGGGGCTGTCGCTATTTTTATTTCTTCTTTTTTCTTCAGCGATTAAAGTTCCAACAGGAAATAAAGCGAATGGAAATCTATGCTTTTAGTTCCGCTAATATCATCAGAGAAATATTATCTCACGAATTGCTGAAGTCCTCGTGCTGAATAGCAGCACAAACATAACCTCATTTAACCTATTTACTCGTATAGAGGTTATTTCACGCAACTGGACAAAGCTATATCTTTGAAACGATCGGTGATAGGGGAAAGTTCCAGTGGACAAAATTAAATGGCGTCGCACGAGCCATATTGAAGTTAAACTAATCAACCCTATCAAGATAAATCGTTTTGTTTCTGAAAAATTTAAATACTCGTCTCCAACTCTGATACTAATCCTGAGAAATCTGCAAAGAGCGATATCGTTTTATTTGACTTGTTCCGCACGCTTTATTTCTCGTATATTTTCGCATACGTTATTTTCATGCACAATGTGCACTTTCCTGAGATGAAACTTTATATCGTATTAATGAACAACACATCGAGTAGTGAAATTGATCGCTTCTTATTCCTACGAAACGTTATTCGATACAAGTACTCGTGGCCTAATATATTCTGCAATCACATATCTGTATATTATAAATCATATTTTTGTGAATCATGTTTCAAGGGATACACCCTCACATAAGATTATTTTTATAAAATATGTAGGAACGCATCCCTAGTGATGAAGAAGAAAACCATTTTTCCTCTCGTAGCGACGTCAAGGGTCCCGAGTCAATGAGGGTCTGCTATACGACCAATCCCCATGACTCGCGGTCACGTGGACCACAACGCGTGGGCCAGAGCTGGCAAAGTTCAGACAGTTCGTTGGCGACCTGAGTGCGATACAGACCATTTTCTTAAAAACGATACAGTTTTCTTGGCACCAACTCCCCTCGTGCATAATAAACTTTGACGAAATCTGACATAGTACTTTCCGCTTATTTAATTCCTCACGATATCCCTTCACATATGTTCCCTATATGTGCACAGTAGGAGCTCAGTTGTATAATCTAATTGGGGGATAAAAATGTTCACGTAACAGAATGCTTAAAATAAAATGAAATAAAGGAAAAGGCAGGAATAATAATAAAATCAACGTGAATAGGTTTCATTCTTCTCAAGGAAGAGAATAAAGACATCTTGCTCCACTAAGTACCATAAATCCGTTAAGCCTTAAATCCATCCTTTTATTACTCTCCATATTCAAACACTTTACATTAATGGCAGTGAAACGAATTGCGATCGGTATAACAATTCAAAACAGATATTATCGTATTTATTCCCGATCCAAAATGTTTAACACGTCAAACGCCACGCCAGTTTTACGTGCCGTTCCGTTCACGCCATAGTTAGTCGTCACGTGGGCCCTTCTGGGCCATACTGATCGAGAGGCCTGGGCGGAAGGTCTAGCGTCGATTCCTAGGGACCGGCATGGCATTTGACGTGTTAACACGCTCGTTTTGCTTGCCGTTCCATTCAGGCCCAGACTCGACCGTCAAGTGGGCGAAATGTTCATAAAACTCGGAGATATTTTACCAATTGTTATAACAGGAATTCCCAAACGTTAGGTCTAAAGATGACGAAGAATTTAGCACCAAAAGTGTAATAGGAATCCAAAGTCTGCGGCCGGTCCCTGGGGACCGACATGGCGTTCAACGTATTAAACAAAAGACGATACACTATAGAAAAGTTAAACTAAAGACACAGCCGATTTGCAGCAGTTCTGTTAGATTTATTAATAATCTGCAATACTCAATACATAGAAGCATAATAATCCGTAATATTGATAATACATAATGACATAAGATGTCTTGTTACGTACACAACTTCAAAAGGTTGAGCGATATTCTGCAAGAAAAATATTAAATAAGCACGTGCTCTATGCTGAATACTAATTGTTCAACGATCTCTCGGTTCTGCACACTTGTTCCAAGACACCCGGTATAATTGGGATCTCAATAAGTTGTGTCATATAACGAAACCAGGGTTACTTTTCAACGTATGTGCCTGCAGTAGGTTATCCACATAAATCGAAATTGATATGGACGAACCAATTATTCAGCTCCTGCTGTTGAGACATCACTGCTACAGCCTGATGGTACAACAGATGGACGAGGCGAGCTGGATGGTGGCCGAGTTCCCGTGGTTTGTGGTCCAGACGTGTTGGGTGGTTGTGGATGAGGAGAAGATGGACTTGCCGCACATTTCACATTTTCTGGATAATCGCAAACTCGTAAGTCTTCATTATACAGAAGTCCTTCGTTGCATTGCATTAAGAACGGTATGCCTCCGTTGCAGGAGTAATAGGTTGAGCAGTTATGTGGGTTTGGCAACAGAACGACATCTTCTCCGTTCTCTTCCGGACACTTGGGTGGCGGATGGGCGGAAACGAAGACGACGAAGATCGTGGCCAAAACAATCGCAAATGCCGCTGAAAAGGTGAAAAATCAAACATCAAACGATCTTGTCAGATATCACGGCACTTGCAATCTTACTGGATCAGATTAACCCTTTCGCTGCGACAGCGCCTTTAGGCGCTCAGCCACAGTTGCTCCCTCCTACAGCGCCTGTAAGCGCTCTTCCAGACTAGCTCTCTTCAAGCGAACAGCGTCTTTAAACTCTGTGCATTTGTTATTAGTAACTGCCCAATAATGCCCATTAAATCGTTTGTTTTCGACGCGTTAGCAGCATACATTTCTTGTGCAGAGATTTTTTCACATAATCAAATATAATTCTCTGCGCAGTCGATCTCCCACTGTCACGCTGGCTGGCCAGAGAGTAATTCATTTCTGAGCGAAAGGGTTAATCTAAAAATCTTAGAAGCATCCAAACAAAATGGCGAACGCAACAGGTCTTCCAAAGATATTTATCAACCCCTTCGTCGTTCTGCGCGTATTACGAGTAACGTCGAATATCTCGTATATGCAAAGCAAATGATGTCGAGTGTACAGTTGGCGAACAAGGTAATTAGCAAAGTTAAAACGACGAAGCTGTTGTTTATGAAGTTTATTATGATGTACGGTGCACTACAGTTTACCGTGTAAACAAATTTTCGTCAGCTTCGCGGAGATATTCTATGATATTCTACTACTCTACTAGAATATTACTAGAATAGACTCTAATCTACTAAATATTCTACTATTCTCTAAATGTTGCAGGAAATATTCGAAGCAACTCAAATATGACATAATCATGAAAAAGATCCTTATATACGTGTGCACACGTAGAGTCACAAGTGCGGATAAAAGTAGAGGGAAAAACTGAAACCTTCGAGTTACTGGAGTTTCGATTTATCGAGATTTTTGGATTAAAAAGGGGAGTGTAAAAATCGAAAATTCGATGTACATAGCTTATACGCTTCTAGTAATAGCCAGTAGAATATAATAGAAGTTCAATTTACAGAAGTATGAACATTTCGATTTGCAGAGCTTTGTCTATCCCAAATTCGAATTTAATAAAAGCTAGCTTTATTCCGATTTATAAAAATTGTTTAATTATAGAGGTTCTAAATATCGAGGTTGGACGAAGGATTTAACTCTTTGCGGCATCGGATTTCAGATAATAAAATTGACCCATGTTGCACGGAAATTTTATTGCGTTTTAAATGAAACAAAATTGGTATATTTTTACTAATAAAGGAATCGCATAATGTAAAATCATAAAACCAGGAAAAAGGATTGTCGCAATAAACCTTCTGCTTGCAACAATCGATGAACCTGTACTGGCATGTTGAATGTTGCCAACACGAGCTAATACATTTATAACATTTGTCGAAGGTATTACCAACTGCTTTACGTATATAAGACGAAATATAAACCTATGCGCATGCAGCTATTGCAATATTTCGAGGTGGGACTGAAAATGTCCCACCATACATTACGATGCATCAAATAGGTGGGACACTTTTAATCCCAGCGTGCCCCAAAGAGTTAAAGAGAAAACATGTATCTCTGTTACATGTTTCGTTAGACAACGCAAGAAATCGTAATGCAAATGGCTTTCACCGAATAAAAATTCAACTTACATTTCATCGTGGCTTCTTGGAACGTGGATTTCTCACTTGTAATCCTCGTGGTGGTCGAACAACTGATTGTTTGTCGATTGTATCCTCTTTATATATTCTCCAGAATTTTTTTCAGCAAGATATCGGTATATACTCTAATCATTTATCATTCTTAACATCTCTTGATATGTTGAACGGTAACTAGTTACATACTCCTATGTAACTAGTTACATAGTTGAAGTATCCTTTATCTTGTTTACTTCTCTTAATATAGAATGATTTCTTTCTTACGAGTAAGAAACGTTAATTAAATGTCAATGATTAACGTTACCCCATTTTCTATTTGACAAACTCAATGTACAGGTCATCTGGATGATTCGTTGATTTTAAATGATTTTAAACTTGCTTCGTTTCGATGATCTGAAATTTCCTTGTAAATGAAGATTGACATAAAAGTCGCTTCCGATTTTTCAAACGCAATGTCAAAGTTTTTGATTTATATTTTAATAGTCATTCGGTGTCACTCCAAATCGGTTATAGTGAAATTTAAATTGTTTCAAAGCACTCTTCTGAGATAAATATTTCATGTGTTTATGTACGATATTAAAATTGAAAGTATACTATTCATATACTGTTCAATAGTATAGTCAGATAACAGAATGTTTACATAACGGGTGTTTCGTTATAAATAAATTCGTCATGAATGACAATCACTTCTATTTTTTCTAATTTTCAAAATTGGATATTTGTTTCTTTATGTGTGCTTTTGTTTACGTCAGAGCACCGAGATCGCGAATTTTACCTATACCATTTCGCTGTTTACGGGTACGTACCTGTGGAAATATGTCACAAGGTGTACCTAGGATAATACGTGTTTCAATATTACCCAGGAAAATGGAAAACCATGGAGAACACTTTAAACTCCGCGGGATACGAACTCATAATGAAAATCGTAGGACGATCCTACACCATTTTTCACTGCACGTCGTCTCCCTAGTTTTCGAGAAAAAGATATTCCGTAGTTTATAACGTAACTGAGACAAATGTACCCGCACAACAATATTCTGTGAGGAAAATAATAAATGAATAGTATTGCTGGTCGGTAAATGAATAAATAAGCATGTACAATCACTCGTGAAAGTTATATTCGAAAATTTTGAATTCCGAATTTTTTATTAATCTATAAAAAAAATATAAAGCAATAAAAAATATCAAATGAAATACACGAATGAAGTATAATGTCGAATAGAAATTAGTATTGAACCACGAAAATCCCAAATTTCTTTTGACATTAAGGAGCTCCTTGATAAGAGAGTATTTCTAAAATAAGTCCTTTTTCGATTATTGCATATTTATAATCCATTGTTTATTATTTATTACAATATTTATATATAGTATTATTTATAAACAGAATCGTTGTATCATATATATTATTATTGTTCATTTATTTATTATATAATTTATTATATTATTTCTTAGTTATTAATCCTTATTATAGCCTTAATCTAAATTACTAATTAAATTTATGCAATAAGTTTTTATCGACATCGCGATTTTAGAAATGAAAATACGTTTCAACTTTGAAAATTTATATTTTTATTTTGACCCTTTGCATTCGAAGAATTTTTCGTTGTAAAGGAATAGCGATTCGAAGCTTTCCTTGCCCCTTTATAAGCTCACTGATACTTTTAATACTGAAATGAAAAAAGAAAATCATGCATCTGCATAAAAAACGAACGAATAGAATTATTTTATTTCAATATTTCATGTGCAGTTATTTTTAATATAATTATCGGCTCTTACTCGATATTTAAGTTATAACATTAAGACAAATGGCAGTTGAGTGCAAAGGGTTAATAAGAGAATTAAAATTAATTGATACTAATATTATTTTTAAAAATTTTGTATGTCCCAAAATTCTCTCAATTTATGTAATACAGGTCTTTCGATCATATTTTCGAAACTATACCGAATATGTACGTGCATGTACTAATATATGTGATATAGTGCGGTGTGTACATATCTTTCTCATGGAATAACGAAGAGAACCTCGAACGAAACGCAAGTCGGTCGCGATGGATAACTCTATTAACAAACGAAACCATACACCACAAGTAATTTCATTTTGAATCAATACCGAAGAAATAATCAATCAATTCTCCCTTGTTTCTTCATTTATTTATCTCTGTTGTTTTTAAACGAGTAGACACATGAGCAGAGTTTACGTAAACAGTCGGTGGAGAACTGTCCGCGTATAAATTACTTCGGTCACTATTTATTTAGCGATTGAAATTTAATTTAAAACTCACGAGGTATTAAATTATCGAGGTAGCAAAGTGCGAAAAAATTAGGTTGATCGTTTACCATGCGATATTTATAATAGTTCGTTTCACGATATTTAACCCTTCAATGGTGCAATTTTATTCCAGTGCATGATTAAAATTATGCGACGAACCAAATTACAAATAATTTAAATTACAAATAATGTAGTATAAATGTGAATTAAATTATAGCAAAACTTAATTTCAAAATCCAATAACTTTATTGCTACAATATTTGTTAATATAATAAACGTTATTAATTCACCATAAAAAAATTCAAGAAATGATTTCAATTTATAAAATATTTTCATAATAATGCAAAAATGTAGTAGTCATTTGACATTTTTATTCTAATAAGGAAAGAGTATTTTTAATTTTATTTTATGATTAGAATTTTTGATTTTATATATTACCCTAAACGTGGACATTTTCTGGAAGCGAGTATATTTGTTACGTAGTATTAAAGGATTAAATAATGAATTTTAATTTATTGTCTTCAAATTTTGAATCTCAGAACATTGGTTTGTCAAATGATTCATTTATGTCGAACAAGCATAAGAGAGTATACAAAAGGATGCTTTGTTCTCCAAAATGGCGGCAGCGTTTCTTAATCTTCATTACGCGTTTTTGTACACTTCTCTGTGAATGTATACGCGTATACATGTATTACATACTTTTGAACAACGTCACTATAAATAAATAAGAAAGTGTAAGTCTATGTAAAGTGTATTCTAAAAAGAAGCTTAACCTAATTGGATCTTTCTCCCGTGAAAGGATCTTCGTATTTCTGCACTACTGTAACTTTTCTTTTTAATTAAATCCATTAACTTTCAACTAAATTTTAAATTCTATTTCCAATTTATTCTACCGATTTTTGTTCAAAATTTTCACTTCGTTCGCATCTATTGTCAGCATATTTCGCATCGTTTAATATATTTCGAAAAAATGCTGCAGATAGTCGTGGAATATTCTAGTAACACTTGTACAGCATGCTTGTGGAGCAACCGTGTTGTGAAAAATGTATTACGATATAATATACCTCGTTTCTGAAAAATTTTTCAGATAAGATAGAAACTGTCTAGGAGTAAACTTTACCTAGAAATATAAGAACACGATTAGAAAATTTTATAGATCAATTATTACGATTTTTCCTACAGTGCAGCATGGAAGAATTCATTTCGATTGCGAGTATAACAATCATCTGTCTCCAGAGTGCACTTAATGATAGCGAAATTTATTGAGTGAAACGAGTATTCGTTCTTTTGAATAGGTAAAATTATTAATTAAAGGTAATAAGCTAATATGTATTTCACTGGATACTAATTTTGATAAATATTTCGCCACAAAATTTGTCAACTGACAATTCTTCCTCTGTAACAAAAGATGTATGAAGCTGAACACAAAATTAACCTATATTTGTTGTTTTAACTAGTTCTTTTGCGAGGTCTATATAAATGGATCTAGGTAGAATGTTTCGATATTCTTATCGATGATTTGTTAGAATCATTGAATTCCTTTGAGATTAGAACAGACTCAAAGGCAGAAAAATGATATTTTCCAATCTGGGACTGCACTGTTATCGAATAAAAATATTTTTTTTTTGAAAAAAAGTATTATATACAACATAATAGTAAGCAGATAAACGACTTATCAAAATTGCACACACATGTGAATGTTCAGAATTTTATAATTCACAAATGGCTTCTTGCAGTGAACGTACTTTTATCTGCATGTCTATAGCCTTCAAATGATAGTCTGTTTTTATCATTTTCACCAGCATCTCACATTTCTCTGTAATTAATTGACCTATATATACCTTGTATATGATATGTACAATTTTTAATTTTTTAAATGCAATATTATCATAAATAGATGTAAATGAGCAGCTAAATTATAATAGTGCATGTAATAATAAGTGGAGAAATGTGTCATGAATTAAATTCACAAGTGCAACCACATTATAATAGAAGCTTATCTATAGTTAGTGTAATCTTTTTGTACCAAACATGATCTACTTTTCCTTTTCGAGGTAAAATTTCCTATTTTTCAAAGGTGTTTACGATTTTCATTTTGAAATTGTAAAATAAAAAAAGAGAAAAGAACGAACCATTTAAAATTTTGTTGCATATAATATTCTTTTGTGTAACGATCTTGTATTTCTTTCTGCAGGAATGTTAAATAATTTGAATCTATAATAATGAATAATAATTGAATTAATATACAGAGTGTCTCAGCCTCCTTTAGATCAAACGTGGCTATAATTTATTAAAAATACGAAAGTAAATAGAAAATAAAAATTTATTGAAATTCGATAGGACTGCAACAAATTTACGATTATCGTGATAAAGAGTCTAATGATCAAAGTGATCGTGGGTTATTAATAATTTCTTTGCTGTTCATTGTTCCTGTCAATGCAAGACTGACAACTCTTCTATTGAGTCCACTCTGATTTTGTTCTACTTCATCGACTCATCTATTCTCCTTATCAATTTTCTATGTATATAAAATCTTATTTGATATAGATTTTCTTTCAAAGTAATCCAAAGATAAGAATCCAGTGATGTAAGATAAAATGATCTTGAAAGACGAAGTACTATTTCTTTTGTACCTCATATTCTTGTTATAACTTTCCAATGAACACTTATTAGATTATGCATTTTTTTCACGGCATTTTATATTTTTTACATAAAAGTGCCGTATCTATAAAATTTCTAGACTATGGTTATACGTTATAAACTATATTATCCGAATGATAATTAGAAACTTTAATAGTTAGAAGATAGAAAATTTAATGATTAGAACATCATATTCGCAAAATATATTTTAATAATTAGAAAATCACATTCACAAAAAGAAACTTTAATAATAATATCAGAAAATTTAATAATTAGAAAATCACATTCGCAAAAAAAACTTGAATAATTAGAAATTAGAAAATGTAATAATTAGAAAATCACATTCGCAAAACATACTTTAATAATTAGAAATTACAAAATTTAATAATTAGAACATCACATTCGCAGAAAGAAACTTTAATGGTAATATTAGAAGATTTAATAATTAGAAAATCATATTCGCAAAATTGAAAAATTATTTCTCACAAAATTTTCATATTGGAATACATGTAAGAAATTTATGACGTGGTCTGAAAGGGTCTGGATGTAGTGAGAGAGTTTCTCCCACTGTGGAGGAGAACCCAAAAATCCTGAATCAGTTGTTAACAAGAGAACCCTTCCTATAATACTCCCTAAAATGTTTCTAGAATAAAGTCTCTATTATATTATAAAGCACATATTATATTCATATCATCGCAGATGAGTTTCACTTATTCAACCTCATTCGCATTCACACATATAAAAACAACACTCACAGTGTGCCCCCCCTCCATAGTCTCGTCTTCATCTTACAGCTATAAAATTAGTATGAAGAATTTAATCCTCCACATTTCACCACTTTTTTCAACATTCTTCATATAAAAGCTCGTCAGACGTAGTACTGTGGCAAGATTTACTTGTCGCAGTAGGGAAGCTGATTCCACGGAACCTACCTACTCCTTCCTCCTCAAACTGGCTGAACTCGAAGTTAGCTACCGAGGAAGTGCATTTCTCACAACTGATTTTACTCGCAATCCTCTCTCAACTTTCTCTGTTATTTTTCGCGGCTTCGGAGCTGCTTATTCTAAGCTGAAAACCTTCCTTGTTACCAAATCTTGTTTGGTCTTCTCTCTTCTAACATCCTTCTTTACCTTCTCTCACTCACCAACTTCATTTACTTTCAGCGACTATGCCCTTTTCTTTTATTCAAACCGTCCTTTCACCTCATTGCGTATACGCGACACTGCTCGAGCTTTGCTTCTTTTTCTACGCCATTTATAAGCGTTCAGCTACTAATGGATATTTCATTTCATTCGTTTTTATTCTTGCGCCGCTTAAGTCCCCCGGACGCCATTTTTCCCCCAGTGCCAGGCGGCTGCTTATCGTTACCACGACGAAAATTCGATGAATATTTTTATATCGAGGCACTTTGAGCTTTCGATCGCTAATGACATCGACTTTCTTATTCTGTCGCATAGATTGGCCCTCGACTTAATTGGCGTTACGGAATTTATTTGCGAACTTAAATACCATTAGATTGTCGATTATTAAGTCTTCGCGAACGTGCATCTGTGGATGGTATCTCGAGAAATTCTTCCATTTATTCCCCTTTTATTATTCTTTTTCGTGCTTATATTTACCTCTTATTTCTCCACGTTTGTATTTATTCTCAATCTCGAGTTCTATAAATGTAGAACTGTAATTATGAAAATAATTCAATGATAAATCGTACACGTTTGGTTTCTAAATAATAGAAACTTTGCGATTGAATAGATTGAAAATGTAAAATTACCTCTTGTATTTATGTAGGGATATATTTTGATTGGCAAATATACGGAATAAAGGATGTTGTTAATTCCAATATATTTTATTTACCAGCTGAAAAGACTTAAGAGTAAAGATACAAACTAAAAGATTAAAGTAATTACGCAATCCACACTTGCACGTCAACTCTTCGAACTCTCACCGACTCGACTTTCTTTCAAACCTGGTATTGCACTTTCTCCAACAGGACTGTCCCAGGACAGCCCTTGCACCCTCGTTTAAACCTTGCACTCTGTCTTCTTTTATACTCGAGCTTTCTTCCTCAATCATTTCCCATAGCTTCGCTCCCGATGGACCACGTACCCTAAACGTTCAGGCGCCTTTCGCTCTTCACTTGCATTCCATACAGTCATAAATATTCCGTTCATCCGATCCTTGCACGCGATCACTCGTCCTTTCACGTGCACTTCAGACGTCGCTCTAAACATTCAGTCTGAACCCTAGGTTACTGCTTATTGCCCTTTCCTAGTGATTTTCTGGGTTTCAAATTTAAGGGATGTGGTAAGGGTAACACGAAGAAATACGGGTCAAAAACTTAAAAGCGTCTTGTCTCGAAAAATGTTTATTTCACACTGTAATCCCTGCTTATCTGCTCGAGTGTCTCTTAAGAATCCCTCACACGTCGAGTCATCGTTATCGATCGTTTATGAAAGGATCGAGAGTGCACGCGAGCGCAGAGGCCCATAAGGCCCATTGGACAATGACAGCCGAAGCCTATCAGTCATAGACTTACAAGATACGTTTGTCGATTATTTTCTACAATTCATTGTTTCGATCTTCGTTTGTGACTCTTACACTGTCCAAATTCTAAGGAATGAACGATATATTAATTCACAATAAAGGTGTGATTAGTGAAGAACTGTCAAAATTAATAGTAAATATGGTTTACGTATAATTACTGTATGCTCTTTCGTTATGGTAAAAATAGCAAAGAATAAAAGGAAAATGTTTAAAATGTGCAGCAAAATTTGATGCACAGTACTAATCATGTTAATAAATGAATTCAATATACCTCTAATGCCTGTTGTACCCCTAAATATACACCACTGTTGATACAGCACTGACTGCTTAAATAAGCGATCAGCGCCATCTATGATTTTAGACTCACAGAGTCGGAAAGTTAACAGGAATACATAATAAGCAAGGAGGTCGTCGAAGTGCTGGTCACGTGATAAACAAGAATAGAAAGCGATTAGAAAAGAATAAAATAAATTCGGCAGTGAAAAATCATTAATTACCAAGTTTCTGTAATTAATTCATGAACTTTTATAAGTGCATCGTAAAGTTGGAGTTTTAGGTAACATTCTTATATATTTTTCGTGCATAATTTGATGCTAATTAGTTTGTTATTAATATGTTAGTTGGATTCGGACGTGATTTGGTAAGAACGACCGCCATGATATTTTGTGAAAATATTTAATAATAAACGAAACTAGAAAAAAAATGTGATCAAAAGTAATATGAGAACATGCGCAAGAATATTATCTTCATAATGAGTACGTAAATTTCACTAATTAATTGCATAGGAAATAATAATTAATGAACATCTGTTAGTATGTTCGGTATCAATTCAAACACTCCATAGAATAATTATTAATAATTAATTAATTATTTTATTTCAAAAATTATATTAGAAAGTTCTTAAAGGATGCGCCTTCTCGGTACAATTATAAAAGTTCGCAAAATAATTGCAGAAATTGAGTATGTTGATAATTTTTCCTTTCTAGTCAATTTATCACGGAGTTCTGCCATTTCTAATTTGTGACGTCACTAAGAGATCTTCGACAACCTCTTTGCTCTTTCTGTGTTTCTATTAACTTTCCGGAGCTTCAAGTTCCAAAATAATAGATGGCGCTGACAAATGTCGCTTTTATCCTAGTGCCGTATCAACGGGTTGCATTGAGGGTACATTGAATTTATTTATTAACACGATTATATTAAAACGATGAATAAATGTCACTATTGTAAATACAAGGGAGAAATACATATATACTTATGTTGTTTATCTGTATAGTTATAATGGGTTGTATTTCTTTTTTTTTTTTTTTTGGTAGACTGTTATATGTAAACTCCATTCTACTCGGATCATGCATAGCTACGGCACTGCCGAGGCTAGAGAAGCGAGCAATGGCTGCGTGGCGATAAAACTCTGTATACACGTTACCGACAAATATTTTTCGATCTAATGGAATTGAAAACTGTTTTGACAATTTTGTTTCATAGTTCCTTCTTCAGAAATGCCTAGAGAATACGATACTTTGGAGCAAACTTCTGTCAGATAAAGAACTTTTTGTTGAAATCCATGAATAGTGCGTAGAAATTACATTTGGCATTTTATTTTTAATCTTTGATAAGCAAATATAGTTATTTAAAAGAACGAATAATTATAATTATGGACATTGAAACTCGAGATAATCTCACCTAACTTGTAAGGTAATAGTAAATCTCCTACATTCTTACTTTTTATGTAATACTTTATCGTACCTTTTTAGAAATCACATTTTTCGAAAATTGAGGGTGATAGAACAATTTCGATTACGGATTCGTGATCAGCAAAACAAACTCTAAAAGAATCACCTAATGGATATTACAGATTAGTGGCTAAGTTAGGAATTTTATATGTCAGTTATTAATTATTTTTATAAATGACTTTTATTTACAAATTGTATACAAATCTTTATATCATTATCATATAATTAAAATGTGTACAAAATACAATATAATGTACAAATTGCATTTTATATGTTGAGGAACTGATCATTTATTTAGAGTAATCAGTTCACTAAATAATTATTGTAATATTAATAAAATAGTATGAAAATATCAATACAAATATCAATACAAATTATTACCTTCACGGTACATTGCTTACTTAAATGATACTTAGTTCCTTTACGAAATATAAACATAAAATATAAAATAGTAACAAATTAATTATTAAACAATTTAAAGATATAAAATATTTTCGTAAAATTGAAGAAGATACTTGATATGCATGCAATGAATGATATTTTAATACAGTAATGAATATTACATAAAATACTATTTTATATTATGTACTATGTAACAAATTAAATATTTAGATCGGTATCGTTCATGAGAGCATCAATACCAAAACTAAATCGTTCATTCGTTATTGGTGAAATTTGTTTAAATCTTTCCTTGTTTTTGCAAACTATTCTTTGATCGAGAGGAACGTAAGCTTCACTTATGTCAGCAAATTCATCACGTAATTTATCAGGAATTACATTTCCTGAACATTGATTAGTCTCCATTTGAATATTGTCTGTCTTATCAAGTGTTTCCAAATTTTCAATATCTTTTTTATGTAAACTATTTTCATCCTTAAGTATTTGCACATCTTCTATAGTATTAAATTGGAAAACTCTTTGACTACATATATTATCGATTATTTCTGACATGTTTAAATCGTGATCATCGTTATCGCTATTAAAATCGTCTGGTGAAAGTTCATTAAACATTCTATCTAATGTATTATTTAATTTCGAATGAATATTTTCTACTTGTAATACTTTGTCAAACTGCAGACCGCGTTTTATTTTACCAGTTCTGCTGTGGCTTCCTTGTACATCATCTAGTTTCTTAGATCTTTTGGGTGTAATACTCATTCTTCCAAAACATTCTTCCAAAGACGTAGGATCATTTTTCGGAAGAAATTCATCTATTTTTCGATTATCTTTTTCATTCTTTTTTTGGCGTCTCTTCTCTGGTTTACGTTTACCATTTTTAGCATCTGTGCCATCTTGTGCTTTAGTTTTAATTCGACGTTTCTTTGCTTTCGCATTTCTTGCATTTTCAAATACTTCAACTAATTCTGGATAACATGTTTGTACAGCAGTTTGTGGTTCAATACTTGTTAACTCAGACAGAATATTTGTATCACTGTCGTCATTTTCATTACTTAATGCTATATATTCTTTTATTTTTTGTATTGTATTATTATCAGTTTTCCAAATAATTTCATAACTCGCAACAGATCTAATATTTCGAACCTTCTTTATTGCTTCAGGTATGTACAAATCAGGTATTCTTAGACGTTCTTCGGCGGAAATATTTGGAAGATGTATAAGTTGCCAACGAGTTATTAGAGGAAACATCTTTTCAAATGCATATTGCGGTTCCCACGATAAATGTCGTTCCATGAAATCCTAATATCAGTTAACACATAAAATAAATATAAATTTACTGTAAATAATTAAAACGATAATACAAAATACAATTTGTGAAAGCTTACTATAAATTTATTTATTTGTGGTTGTTTCCATTGAATGTCTATTTTCCTAGGTGTTGGGTCTTTCCTAATAAGAAATTCATCTATTAATTCTTGATTTGGAAAACCTTCAACACAAAGTGCCTTTTTCCGTAAAGCAATTTCATTTAATAATAACATTCTCTTTTCTCTAAAAAGTATACCATAAGAAATATAGATAAGTCTAGTTAATAGTATAATGAGTATAATACTATTATAAGTAAAAATATACCTAAAAGAATCATTGCACTTGACAGTGGTACCACAGTCTACACAACCCGATTTTGTATGCTTTTGCACTTTACCACTATGCCCACAAGATGAACATAAATTTGAATTTAATAATTCTGCTTCTTTGTGATCTAAACTAGTGTCCGTTTTCCAACTTTTTATTCTAAAACAAAGAAACAATAGCATTACATTGATATATAATAAATATTAAGTAAAAAATATTGTATTTTATATTTTATACCGTTCAAGAATATCTTCATCTTTTACAATTTTAAAAAGTTTCATAGCAGCTTCTTTGCCAACTCCACTGAGTCCATCATTGTAATCACAACCACATAATAAAGCTAATGCTATCATTTTATTTCTTCCTAATTCCAATATCTTTTCTATTTTTTCTATTGTGTATTCATCTATAGCACCACCTGTACCTCCACGATTTCCTTGTGCACTTGTACAAAAATTTCTATAAACTACTTTTGCTCCATATAGGAAACAATCACTATCTTGACTTATGCATCCATCAACAAGCTATGCAAATATTTATTAAAAGAAGAATTAATCACGATTCATATCTTTTTGTATACATTGATAAATAAGTATGTAATATTAAATATATTATTACTCCATCTTCATTTAAATAAGCACACATTGCTTCTGCTTCTCCTTGTCCTTGTACACATGTTAAACCCATGTATTGAAGCAATTCCTTGCACTGCTGAAGAATTCTATTAAATTGTGTTCTTCCTCCCTTGCGAGAAGATTTTTTCTCTTGAAGTCCAGAACGAACATCATTTCTTCTTGCAATTGTATTATGTTTCAACGTAGGTGCTTTCCCTTCTAATACAAATACTGGTGATATTCCTTGCATAAGGAGAAACACTGTACGAAAAAAGAGATTCCTGTAATAATTATTTGACTTCGTTTAGCTCTAAACTGAAGAAAGTAGTAAATATATCTAATGAAAATTTACAAACCTAAGATACATTTTTGGTTGTGCAGAATTATCTGATACTGCTTGGCTGTCTACAACCCAACAACTCAGATCAATCGCTACCGTCTTTCCTTGAAGTTCATACATTGGTTTTCTCTCACACAAAGGCGATAAAATATTCCAAAGATCTTTCACTCCCATTTTAAATACTTAATTTTAAACCAATGTTTATAAACACTTTCGGACAACGACCGTTTATTCTTAGGATTATGTAATACCACACGTGAAAGACATAAATCCCTATGTAGTAAAGTACATAAAGATGAGAATGGGAGCTCACATCAATAAAGTTGTACACATGAAAGTACTAATATAGTACGATAGTAGTACAACAATTTAATTATGAAAGAAATCTCATATGCATACGGTCCATTGTATACAAGAATATATAATTTACTAGAATTATACTAAAAATTATTTAACATTTTTTAAAGCAAAACATAGCATAAGAATATTTTCATTAGACCAATCCCAAAGTATTTTAGAATTATTTCCAACAATTAGTCGAACAATGCTTTATAAATATTAAACATATGTAAAATGCTGGTGTTAGCTAATACAAAGTAAATAAGAAAGTGCGTACTTAAATAGTTTACATATTATTCACAATTATTAAAAATATATAAGAACGGAGTTTGAGTTCGATATTTTAAATAGAAATTATATTAAATACATCATTTTAATTTTGGTATCTTACTGAGTATTTCCTATTTAAAAATTTCTTTCAATGTAATACACATATATTTTCTTAAAATAATATTTATTTATGATACAGCCATAGATGAAATATAAAATAGAGTTATCTAGTGTATTTTTCTTTATCCAATAACTTGGGTATTTATAATTACCATTTCAGTATCGCACCCAACGTTACCGATTCTTTATAGACGAGTCACAGCATCACTCGTGCTGGGAATTAAAACTAAATGTCACTATGAAGCAAAATATGATATAGGGTAGACTATCTTATAATCACAAAGTATAGAATTCTATACTGTAGTCGACTGTATAACACGGGTTCATACAACACGGATTCATATAACACGACGCAAAATTTGTGATAGTGTTCGTATAACACGATATATAAGTTCATGTTTTTACGGTACAGTGATATGTTACATTACAAGGAATACTTGGTGAGAACGATGTAGTGAGGTCATAAACTAGAACACTAAACTGCGATACCGATAGATGTAGCCGCACCCAGAACCTTGCCCGCCTGGTAAAATCACCTTGAATCTTAAGCTAAAAAATTCATTCGTCATTATCATTCGTTACTTTATGAAACCAACGGAATCAATCATGGAAAGAAATTTTTTATTTATCCGTGAAAACAAAGAACAAAACAAATAGTCAAATAAAATTTAATTTTTTTTTTTATAACAAAACAAGATTGAGCTGACTTAAATAACAAAATAACTAATGAATCGATATAATTTAAATTAACTATAATTAACTAAAGAACCAAAAAAGAGAAAATAAAAAATTACAAACCCAATTCAAATAAATTAAAATTTTTCGATCATTTTTACGTTCCAAAAACAATTCGTCCCCTTTCACCATGACTCCCATCGCAGATAGAAACACTAAGATGAGTAGAAAATGCATTTCTCTCGAGGAGAAAATCAAAATCCTGGACAGACTGAAATCAGGGGAGAAGGTGATAATAATTGCCAAGGATTTAAATCTAAACGAGGCGACAATTCGAACGATAAAACGAAACGAGGACAGGATAAGAGCCACGGTGTCTTCTGGATCACCCATCAGCTTGAACAGGACTGCCCGAATAAAGGACACTATAATGAACAAGATGGAGAAGTGTCTCATGCTGTGGATCGAGGATTGTCGATCAAGGAACACGCCTTTGAACAGCTACGTGATAAAGCAGAAAGCAATGAAGATCTACGATCACGTGAAGAATCTCGAAGGAGTCTCTTCCAACGAGTCGCACGATCGCGAGTTTAAGGCCAGCAAGGGTTGGTTCGACAGATTCAGGAGGCGGTTTTCCTTGAGGAACATGAAACTCGGTGGAGAGACCGCGTCAGCGGATATGGAGGCAGCTCAGAGGTTTCGGGAACACCTGGCCAAAGTTATCCAAGAAGGGAATTACACTGCGGACCAGGTGTACAACGCTGACGAGTTCACGTTATTTTGGAAGAAAATGCCGGAACGAACGTACCTTTCGAGGGACGAGGAATCTGTTTCGGGACTAAAGGCCTCTAAGGACAGAATCACGCTGCTGTTATGCTCGAACGCATCTGGAGACTTGGTCACCAAGCCAATGTTGATCAACCGCTCGATAAACCCACGTGCAATGAAAGGAATAGACAAGGCGACTCTACCTGTTTATTGGCAAGCAGACGACAAGGCGTGGGTTACAGGTGTCATCTTTAGCGATTGGTTTTACAATTGCTTCATCCCAGAGGTGCAAGACTACTCGAAGAGGAAAGGTATCGATTTCAAGGCTTTGTTGCTTATCAACAACGCGCCAGGACATCCGACAAATTTGAGTCACCCCGCTGTTAGAGTGGTTTTCCTACCACCTAACACCACGTCCATCCTGCAGCCACTGGACCAGGGGATAATAAGGACGTTTAAATCCTATTATATACGATACTCGTTCGAATTGATCTTGGAGAAAATTGGTCGTAGGCCCAATTCGGAGACAATCGCGCAGATATGGAAGGATTTTTCGATTCTAAACTGCATCGAGATCATTTCGTTGTCTCTGAAGGAGTTGAAACCTTCGATATTGAATGCCTGCTGGGAGAAGATCTGGCCAGAGGTCGTCAGGGTGAATTGTTTGGCCTCCACGACGAAGATGGATCATGTCATGAGCGTTGATCGAAGTTTAGCAGAAGATGTCACAGAATTAAATAACAGCGACCAAGACCTGGACGAAGAGGAATTGATACAACTGGCTGAGTTCGATTCCACTAGTACCAATCAGGAAAGTTCATTGGAAATTCCCAGTGTGCAAGATCGACATTTTAGTTTAAAGACGTTGAACGAGGGATTGGAGCTGGCTAGAAAACTGGAAGAATATTTTACGAATAACGATCCATCGAGAAATCGTTCTGATGAATTTAAGGAAAAATTACGGAATTGTTTAGTTCCGTATGTGGAATTGAAAAGAAGCTTGGAAAATAGGAAGAATGAATTCATGGAAAGGAGAGAAGATACTCGTTTGAAGGAAGAAAACAGCAGGGGCGAAGCAGGTGACTCTTCGATCTATGAGATAACAGAGCCGAGACGTAAGAGAAGAAGAAGCTTATCTGTGTACAGCAGTGACAGTGATTAAATTTCCAATTACGTGTAATTTTCTTATTTACGTCACGTGCAAGATGTAATAACGGAATATTTTTTACTGTTATATATGTGCCTATGATTACGAAAGTGGTCTGAGTTACTTATATTTGCTTCTGAAATATTCAAAGCTTCGGCCTTTAAATACGTCATAAAATATAAAATTAATTGCGGTAAAGCTACAAACTCAATCTAACGATTCAATTCTTCACTGTTTTAAAATAAATATATTTTATCGTAATATAAATGAATGCAACACGAAATAAATAATAAAATCGTTCCTGTTAAGTCGATGACTTAGACCACTTTCATAATTATAGGCATATATGTTTTTTCATCTTAACGAAATACAAAACTATTTCGGTATATCTTATATTTTCTGCATAATCCCTTGCATCTTTCCTAGGTATACGTTTTCAGATGTTACATTTATGCTCGTGTTATATTTATGTAATTTGTTATTAATGTTATAATGTAAAATGATTAATAAGGATTTTTGAAATAAAATAAAATAATATGAAATAATACTAACATCTTTCATTTCAATGTCCCTTTGTCCCGATGAAATACAAAATTATTTCGGTATTATATATTACATTTTTCCAATAATTCCTTGCATCTTTTATAAATATACGTTTTTGGATATTACACTTAGAATCGTGTTACATTATTATAATTTATTATTGTTAATTAAATTTATTTGAACAATGTTACAGAAAATAATGTTATTAATGATATAACATAATAATATTATTCATTTTTAATGATATTGAACGTCGGATTTTAATGTTGTTGTTTTACATTTCTGATAAGAAAGTATAAAGTAATATCATTAATATTGTTTGATATTATTTAGTATCATCGTTTAATGTCATTATTTTAAATTATATTAAAATGTATCTGATTATGTATCACAAAGATAGATGATCCTTATCTTTTCCGTATAATATTCCTGCATAAATGACATATTATGTTTTCTAATTTTTCAAGTCACTGGAATTACGCCATAATAGAATTTTGTAATTTTTATATAAATATAAAAATCACTATCTACGTACTACGTGTTACAAGATATTCTTGTAAAGTTTTCTTCAACAAATTTATGATAAAGAGAGATAATCCTATCGCTTTCATTTCTGATTTTTATTTTATTTAACGAACAGATACAGGAATGATCCTTATTTGAACAAAGAGAGAATACATTTTGTTCACTATAACTCGATACAATAAAAACCTTTTTATTTCCATAAATTTTCAACTTCCCAATCGAACAATATTTTGTTTTCCAACTTTTTATTCCATTCATCGAGTAATGGTGATTTTTGAAAAATAAAAATAAGGAACATGCCTGTAAATACACTCATCCTTCTCCATTTCTTTCTTTCTTTTTGTATAATTTTCTCACGGTTTATCGGTGTCTTCAAAAATCATACTTGATTATTTCCTCATTTTTGTGGTACTTTGTAATTATCATTTGTCGACTACAATAGCTTATTGTCACTTTATTTTGTTTCAAAGGAATGATATACAATATCATTTTATATCGATAAAAAGATAATAGGAGAAATCAGAGCAAACGTTCGTTGAAAAAAATCTTGATTTTATTATTATTTTAAGGACTTTCTAATCTAATTTTCAGGAGTAAATTTGAGTAAATTTTTTTTCTATTCAAAAATTTCTAGTCGTGTAACAATGCTTTTAAGAGAAATAGAAATTTTCTTGCAATAACATATATAAAATTTCTCTGTTTTGTTCATTTTTCAAAAAATAAAATTATTTTCAATAAATAAAATAATTTCATCGTGTTATATTACAAAAGATGAGTATCTAATGAATAGAATATTTACAGGTAGAATATTTATTTATAGAATTAATTAAATTCTTTTTCACATGACATTTCAATTATTTTAATTTTACTTGTTTTTTCATTGAACTCATCTAGAGATATACAGGTATCGTGACATAGATATTGTAACTTTCTCGAGAAAGGAACATGATATGATTAGAGATAGTAATGAACAATTGTTCACTTTATGAAATATCCAATTTTTCATTGCTAGATTTATCATGTCATCGATAAGTGATTAGTCGTGTATCGATAGGCTATTAAAAAATGTATAACGAATATAAAGAAGAAGACAGGTACGATCTGCACAATAGTACTATAGAAGGCATCACAAGAAATTGTGTCTACGGTGCTTTGTGAAGTAACAATGAATAGTAAGTTTAAATCATTCTTATAATTCTAATGAAGCAAAAGTGTGCATATTGCACAGAAAAATACGTAAACGAAAATCCCGTTCATTTTACAAATTTTATACAAATGTAAAATTTTATATTTTATGCAAGCTTATTTAATTTTAATAAATTTTTGTACAAGTTTTATTACAAACCCTGTTTCGAATGTTATACATCCTTAAATCTTCAAATCTGTATAATTATAATACTTAAAACAGGCAGTAAAAAATAAAAAAAATTCTTTCTTACGTATAATTTATCAAATATCGAATAATAAATCGAATGATAAATCAAAATTATTGAATAATAATAAATCTTGTCAAATAATGGGTTAATTGGTCTCCAATCTAATCGGCCTAACATACCTACTTCTGCACTACCAAATAGAAACTTCATTCGAAATGGAATAAATATAATAGACGTATTAAATGAGAATTAATAGGATGAAATCTGACTAATACGAAAATGAAAATTAGGAACGAACATAGCGGTCGTTACTTAATATCAAGATACTTTTGATATTTTTAATTTAATGCTAATCTAGTAAGTTGCAAGATGCAATAGTAATTAAGAACGTTTAATTATTTTAGCAATATTTGTGGCAACATTTGCCACACTTCTGGTGGCCTATGCGTCTGCCGGTAATCTACCTAAGTGTCCAAATGAAGATAAACTAGATATCAACCTATTACCGAATCCAGATGATTGCAGCACCTACTACGCTTGCAGCAATGGCGAACCATTCATAATGGTATGCAGTGAAGGACTTGAGTTCAACCCGGAGGATAAGGTGTGCGATTGGCCACTAGCGGAACCAAAATGTAATCGTCATCACCGGCCAGGATCACATCCTACAGGATTGCCTGGTTCTTCGAAACCACCACGTCCTACAGAATTGCCTGGTTCTTCGGCATCGTCTAATTCTTCGAGACCACCACGTCCTTCCAGACCAACACGTCCTTCCAGACCAACACGTCCTACAGAATTGCCTGGTTCTTCGGCATCGTCTAATTCTTCGAGACCACTACGTCCTTCCAGACCAACACGTCCTACAGAATTGCCTGGTTCTTCGGCATCGTCTAATTCTTCGAGACCACCACGTCCTTCCAGACCAACACATCCTACAAAATTGCCTGGTTCTTCGAGACCACCATGTGCTTCCAGACCAACACGCCCTACAGAATTGCCTGGTTCTTCAAGACCACCACGTCCTTCTAGACCAACACGCCCTACAGAATTGCCTGATTCTTCGAGACCACCACGTCCTACAGAATCATCTCCTGCAGAACCATCATCTGCAGAACCACCATCTGAAGAACCATCATCTCCTGCAGAACCATCATCTTCTGCAGAACCATCATCTACAGAACCATCATCTTCTGCAGAACCATCATCTGCAGAAACAACGTCTCCTGCAGAACCACCATCTACAGAACCATCAACTGCTTCCAGTACAATACAATCCAGTTCAATTTCCACAGGTTTTCGACCTGCTGTCACCAGCACAACCACCAGGACAACCGCTAGGACAACTAGAAGACCAATCATTATCTGGCCCACAAGATGGCCCTTCCCTATACACTTCCCTACGTTATGGCCACGACCTTCTACTCGTATAATCTCTAACGTGGCAGGTTAATAAGGGGTGCATTAGTAATTCAGGAGTAATCAAACACAATCTATACTAACCTACGTTACATGTATTATATATTATGTAATGTAATATATATATATATATCATGAAAGTTTGACGTGTAAAGCATAGATTATAATAAATCTTCATTATAATTGAATGTAATTCTTACATTTTGTTCGTCCTTTTGAATTAATAATATGAAAATAGAACGAAGGTATTTCATACTACGAGTTGAGAAATTGATTATTGATAATAATTAATCGAAAATTATAATGTGTAATTACTTTAAAAAATTCATAAGATGAATTAATGAAGGAAAGATGTACTATATGGGGATACAGGGTTGCAGGGTTAATGTTGCATAGAAAATTTTATCTGCTCGAATGCTGGTAATTGAACTGTAATAAGTACATACAATAGCTTATTCTAATCGTTAGTTATTACTTGACATGTATTATTTTCAAACAATGTTATTACAAGTTCGTTAAATGTAGAAACGTATATTCTGATGTCAAACTGATTGTATTGTATCGAAAGAAAAAGAAAAATATTATAATACAGAAATAGATCATTAATTCAATAAAGGAGTTCGTTTCATAGAGTAAATTAAAAATCAAAAGACTTAAATATTCATACAGATAAAGAGAGATTTGATAGGTGTTTTATATAATCGACGATAGGGATATATTATTGATAAAATTTAAAATAAGCACTTTTAATGAAGTTTAAAATATGGTAAAACAGGCTTATATATTTAAATAACATATGTTTAAATTATCATTCATAAAATTTGATTTATGGTTAATAATTTTATGATACATAATATCTTAATCCCATAATAATTAAATGTAAGAAGAAAATGAAAATATTTATTTCTATAAAAGTATAAATTTGCATTCATTAGTTATAGCTTGTTTTGAAACTCCCGCGTCTATAAATACCGAGATTTAGTTGCAATTATAAAACTAGCAATCGTACAAAAATGAATAAGTTGTATCGATTTGTCTATCTGTATCTATATATATATCAGTCTACATGTGTTATGTTTAAATATATTTAAATTGATATAATTTTCATTGAATATAGAAATCATAATGAAATTCAAACTGTATCGATAAGTAATATACTCTTAATATTACTCTGAAGACAGAAATTCTGTTACGCAATGCAAAAGTAATAATGATACGAAACATGTTGCTGAATTTGCTTGCGTTCTTTAGTACATAAACGCCCTCTATTACAAACGTAAAGTACTTACGTAGATGTGGCGGTATAGGTTAAATGTTTATAGTCTATGGTAGATTGACAGTGTTTTGCAATTCGTAGTTTAGTAATCTTTGGATGGCATTGTTTTCGTGCCGCGTGGTGCCAACGTCACTGGCAAACATGAGGGGTACTTCACGTAATGTGAAAAATCCATTATTATCAGCTGCTGGTGAAGGTTTTCCGTTTGAAAATTATGCAGAAAATACAATTTTGGTGCCTGTTACGCCTGCTGTACCTGCGATACTCTCCGATGGTGAGTCTGTTAACAAAACACCTGGGTGGGGCTCTCACGGACTTATATTTTCGTAGTGTTGTTGACACGTGACAGAATATGCGAATGACATTTATCATAAAACTAATCGAAATTACACACGTCTTTTTGTTAGCTTCTTTTTTTTATTTTCACACCGTTTCAAACATAATTTATATTTAAGTGATATCTGTGCATGCATATTGTTTGTTATATGTTGAATGCCAAATTTTTTTCACTATTCTGTTTGCTGCAACCTAGTCATGTTATTTATTGTACTTGTTTTTGTTATATTGCAAAAGAAGTGGATTTATTTATTGAGTTTTAATGATTTTTTTGAAATATTAACTTGTGCTACATTCAGTGGTGTATGTAATTGTATGTAATTGTATAATAAGCAGACTCAGTCTACATTCTTTGACCTTGAACATTTAAAATAAAAGAAAATGATATTAATTATATTTGTAACAGATTTTGTGTTCTAAATTATGGAGTATATGTTTTCTTAAAGTGTACATACTTTACAATTACATATAACCTCTTACAGATGATTTCAATATTAAAACCTTAAATATTATATATTATTAACTCAATAGTTTTATAATCATTAAATAAAGCCAGTATGATTGTATATAAAAATAAAATAACCTCCAAATTTATTAACAATTTATGTACATTTATTATAGATATATTCATTATAAATACAATTTAATTGTAATATTAAGTTATGTAATAACAAGAGTTATATGTTAAATGTATGTTATATTTTGATATACATTTTAATATAAATAAAAAAAATTAGAAATTCGTTCTTTCTGATTGCGTAGGTGGTCTAGATCCATATCGTTGTGTATAAGGCAAATCATGACTTTTTCTTCTTCGAATACAATATATGATTAATATTATAACCAAAACAATGAACAAGAAAGCTAACAATGCTCCCACTGTAATTGCTGCAATCTCTGCTTCTGATAAGTTATTCCAGGCTGAAAGGATTTATTACATACTTTTTTATTAAAAAAGATAAAAGGGATTTCTTTGTCGCTTTTCTTGGAAGGTGATGATAACTCAGAAATAAATTCATATGCAATAGACTTTTACATACATTATGTGATGCTCTTATTTATTCTATAAGTAAAGAATCTTATCAATAATAATGAAATTACCTGAGACATCTATTGTTATGGTATTGTAATTATCTAGTAAGTCTACTGCTGTAATTTTAACTGCTTTATCACAACATGTAGCAGAATAATAAAATGTCACCGGACTCCTTGTGCCACTAATAAATTCTGTATGTGGGTAAACATTGTTTACAGATGATATTATACGTTTTAAACCTGTTTAAAAAAATAAAAATTCTTTAATAGAGAAATCATTATCAACAAGAATATTTACTTTAAATCTCAATTGTTAAATAGTTTGTACTTTGTACATTAAACATGAATTTTCTAATAAGCAACGCCGACTAACATGTTAAAATAGTTAATGGTCTCTGCTAACACAAGTTGTATTATGTTACATTGTTTGAGGTATTTGAAAATTTAAAAAAGCAGTTTCTTGTTTTTTTAAATTTTTACAAGAAGTTAGTAAGTCGTTGAAAAAATATTCAGATTCCTATTAGTGTCAAAGTATAAGATAGTCCTTTGAACATTTGAGAGTGTGCACTGTAATATAATCAAATCTTAGAAGATATCAGGATATCGATATATTTTATAACCCTAATCTAGAATAATCTTAATAATAATTGTTAACAGTATTGAGTAGAACAGAAACATTTAAAAACTTTGATAACAAAGGCAGAATTAAAAGTGGTGTTTTTTTAATACCAATTATTTTATTCAAAAATTACTATTGTAATTATTAGATCTTTACATTATTTATTCATTTTTTAATGTTTTATATTTACTTCTAAAATAATCATTTACAACTTCTAAATTTCTGGCTCCTTTTTATAAATATATACATTTTTTATTTATTTATTATCTATTTATTATATTTTTATAATATTTTTATATGTATATAAAATTATAATCAAGTATAAATTATAATCAAGTTTTGAACACAATTTTGAATTAAATAATTGTTAGAATAGCAGCAAGCTGAATTTGTTACTAATTCGTTCGTACTAGTATTCAAGAAGAAAATATCTTTATTAATAGATGGCGCTCTGTTGAAAATTTGATTAATACCTGAATCATAGTCCTGAACTGTAATATCCACGCTCCAACGAGATTTGTAACATCGATCCTTGTCCAATTTTCCAGCGCAATTGTTATTGAAAGAATATTCAATAGTTGGTTTTACATCATCGGTTAACTAGATAGCGTACCATAATATTATGAAAATTATTATGAAATATGATATACAGAAAAATATAAATTTATTTATATTGATCCGAAAATTCCTGTTACATTTATGCAGCGGAAATAGTAGACGTAACAGTAATTTTATTCATAAATCCTAACTAATGAAAATTATATCCAAATTAACGTTATTTTCTAACTTCATTTAATACTTTATGAAGCTTCAGTAAAAAATGAAAAATATAGTCTATATTATATTATATTTTCAACTCCGAAATATAGATTGTCTATTCAAAA
>NW_016913313.1:23724-41096 GCF_001483705.2 Eufriesea mexicana | reverse complement strand
ATATGAGAAAAAAAAAAGGGGGGGGGGGGGGAATGAAAAGTAGATCAAATATTTTTTGATATGTCGATATGTATTAAAATTGACTATGGAGTTTTGGGAACACTAATTTTCAATTAATTAATAGCAAAATTGAAATACACTAATTTCTAATTCACAAATTATAAAATTAAAGCAGTAATTTCTAATTAATTATTATCATACTGCAACTCTTTAAATAACAAATTTAAAGATTAATCAAATTGGAACTCTAGTTTCTAAGGATTTGTTCTATAATATATTGCTTAAAAAATATGATTACCTTCGAAAGTGATCCTTGTACATACAAATACACAGATTTTTCCTTTATCTCTGTACCCAAGATAGACAATGTGACTGTATTAGCAGTATCCGGAGTTACGTTATCAGGCACGATTAGATCTATCGCCACGTTGCTTATTTGTCCAGGATAAATCCATGCGCTAAAACACGAGTAATTAGTGGATAATTAGTATAATGCGTTACCGTGTGCTGAAAATTAAATTAGTGAAAATAATTGATATTCGAATTACTGAACGAAGTTGGTGCAAAACTATCAGCTATTTTCCATCAATTTAGGGTAGTCTAATGAAAGAATGTTCCTTGCTATATCAGACTGTAGATTTATTAAAAATTCTAATATTAATATCTTAATACAACAATTCACAATTTTATTAAAATTTACACTACCGAAATTACAATACAAGAAATTTTAATTTCATCAAAATTGCAATACTGAATTACAGCATAAGAAATTACAATCTGAAACTAGCAAAAGAAAAACTTGGTCTTCGATAAAACGTGAATGTTATTAATCTAATTATTATAGCAGGTGATTTGCTGATCTCAAGATGATCTTAATCAAAATTATATGACGTATATGTCATGTAAATATTGAAATATACATCTACCTTCAGGGAGTTTTACTTTAAGTACTAAATATTATATCACGATTCACTTACTAGGGTGGTTGAATGTTGTATACTCTAAAAGGAGTGCTCTTTACCCTGAACGCGTATCTGACAGGCAGAACACAGCTATTCAGTACATCAAACACTACTCTATGTACTGTTCCTGGTGTGACAAGCAAATTGCTGTTTTTGTTCACTTCTATCAGCGTTCTTTTCTCCTCGATAGTATTCTCATTGGCGTAATTTACCAACTCTTCAGACAATTCTCGATTATGTAGAGGCTCTGCCATTCTCATGGATATGTTAACCCTCTTCTCCATTGGTATTCCGATATCGATATCGAGGTTTTCCATTTTTCCAATGGGGGATCGAGTGTGGGGTTCCTCCCGCTCCTAAATCAACGTTGTATTAGTAAATTGATAAGTGAAAGTTATTATTTTACGCCACATGGTATAATTCTTTTCTTTACTTTTAATATTAATTTTTAATTTTTAATATTAAACTTTTAATATTAATTTTTAATATTATACTTTTAATATTAATTTTATTTTATTTTGAATAGTTCTAATTTATCAGTAAGGGGTCAAGGTTTAATGAATTCGATCATATCACTCGTGCTGTGAAGTTTAAGCTCTTATTACTCACTAGAAAAACAAATGCGGACAGAAAACATGCTTCATTTTTTGCTTGTCTTTTTACTTGAAGAAATTAAACAAAATAGCTGAGAGGCAGCCTACGACAAATTCGATAGTACGATGTTAGACTTATATAGATAAACGCGGAAAACAAATGCAAATTCAAAATACAAATATAGGTAAGTCTTATATGGATATAGTAGATAGAGTATAAAATTATATAGTAGATATAGTATGTAAACATAGATACAGTATTTCCTTCGTGTTTCACATTCTTCTAATTTTTCATTTAATTTTTAATTTAATTTCCTTTTTTGATAATTACGTGACGAACGTTAGTGATATTTTTTCTTATAAAATTTATCTGTAGAAGTAACTAGGCAGTAAGAACTAAACACTTTTATCCTTTGTGTAGGTGTAGGAAGGTTAGTACCTAAAATTAGTTGAAAAATATACAGTTTAAGAATAATCTATTTGCAATAGTTTGAGATTACGTAGGAGTAACAATCATACGTGATTTAATAGGGCTGTTGCAATTCAAAGTTTTCAAAAATGAAGGAAACAGATTATGTAAGCAAACAATACGCGTTTCTATATCTTTTCTATGATGTCAGACGGTCAGATTTTGAAGTATAGTGATGATACATACGTTGACTCACGCTACTCCCGCAGTGATTATCGTTTTAAGTTATTTTAATAATTTTACGAACGCAATAGAGATGAAATAAGTGAAATCATAATTTTCAAAGTTTCTTACTCTAAATATACTTACCTATAAATCGTTATTCGAAACACACTTCTTTTTCAGAAAAATTGTCCGAATGAATATACCTTTAATATTTAATTGTCATAAAACTAAATATTTTCAAGTAGCAATGTAAAATTATTTTCGTAAATCGATTCTGAAATAATTTCCTTCTTATATCATAATAATTGTAGCACCATTTATTAGATATCGATGCAATAAATATCGAATAAAAAATAAAATATTTAAAAACGAATAAGAAAATATCTACTAAAAGAGTTAAATATTTAATACCAGAATATTAATGAAATAGATATTTAAAAAGAAATAAAATACGTAAAATATTAGAAGATAAATTAAAAAGATATTTAATAAATATTATATAATATTATATTAATTATTATATCATATTAATAATATTATATATTAAAGAAAATTTAATTATCTTTACCTCTATTGGAAGCAACGTTTCAAAAGATTTTTCATCGAAAGAATTTGATGAAGTAGTTCCATTTTCGTCAACGTCTACAAAAGTAACATACTCAACAATATTATTAAACTTATTTTTAGTACTGGATGTGGTCACCGATAAACTATTATCGGTAGAATTTTCTTTTCCTGTTCTGTTGTTTTTGTCTTGATTTTGTTGGTAGTACTTCAATGATTTTCCTCGAGATATTTTTCTATTTTCTACAATTTCGGAGTTGTCTGATGCGTCGAAATTTGGCGGTCCAATTAAAATTAATTCAGAATTAATTTCCTGAAATGATTTGGTATGAGTCGATGTTCGTTAATCTTTTTATTTATTTTAATTCGGTATACATTACCATTTCTTTATCATCGAATGTTTCCTTGTTGCTCTGTGATACATCGTTCTCTGTTCGAAATTTCGAGTGATAATTCGCAATCGCTTTGTTATCGGAGTTTCCTGTAAACGAAAATTTCGTTATGAGATGAAATGAAGAAATTCGATTGAAAAATGATCTTTCTTCGTCTTGTTGTTCAGATAAACTGTCGAATCCACAGATGGAAGAAAATTTCATTTGCTCGAGAGATTCGAATTGCAGATATTTATTTACATATTTATTTATACATACATACGTTGTATACATTATATAATTGAATATACGTTGGAAACATGTACTTTAAAGAAAACTATGGCAAAAATGTAACATTACATAATAATTAATATTTATTGGATATTTAAATACGATAAAAAATATTAACCCTTTGCACTTGGCGATTTTTTCGTTACAGAAAAATAGTAATTCGAAAACTTTCTGCCATAAAGTCGACGATATTTTTAAAATGGCAAATAAGAAATTGTATGCAAATTAAGACGTAAAATTATTTTGCTTCGATATTAATTATAAAGATATAATTATAAATTTGATATATTAATTAACGTCCATCTTTAGAATTTTATTAAATGACTGAGAGGCGTCTCTCGAGTGCAAAGGGTTAATTGGTATTAATTTGAATTATTATGCTTTTATGTGTTTCCTAGCATAATACTAATAATAATATATATTATTATACATAATTAATAAAATACAAAACATATTATTATTTTAAGAAATATGTGTAAAAGCAAATAGTTCAAAATTTCTTTCACTTAGTACTTTTCATTGCATTCAAATGCTTAGTAAATATTAATTATTAATATTAATTAATTTCTTCTACCTATTCGTTACAAAGGATATACACATACATATACTTTTTAAATCTGTAATAATTACTTATCTATTTGCAAAAAATATACTTTTCGTATAACACAGAATCAGTTTTATTTCCACATACACGTAGTATATCATAATTAATTATACAAAGTATTTAAATGTTCACGTACCGTAGCAAAATTGTTAAATTGATAGAATTGATACAAATCAAATTAAAAGTAACTCGTGCAAGATAGGTATGAAGATTAAAGTTCGTGCTGTATTAACAGATTTAATTCTTGATAACGACGTATCAAGCTTATATATCTATGAGTAATTTTTCATAGTTCAAAAATCACTCTTCAATTTCGAAAAAGAAAAAGGGAAAAGGTCAAATCTGATTAAACAATTCTGTTAAAACATTGCAAATAAAACAAATAATATCAACTGACTCTTGCCATAATCAGCCATGAATTGTCATCTCTTAGTTCGAAAGATGTGCGTCATTTCCTAGTCAAGTACGTAAACCGTAGAGCAGATACAAATGTTTTCTCAAGAATATTGCCATTGGTAGTCTTCGTTCAGAGACTAATACAAACGCGTTGTATATCAACGTAATACGTATTGACTAAAATTATTCGGGAGATAAGGCTTTATCGCGTCGTCTAATAAAAAATACGAAAGCGAGACATGCAGAAATATAACTGCTTAACGTAGCACTTTCGAACTATGTAATATTGCACATCAGTATACTGTTACGAGCTCAAAACAGATTTTATCGCGATTTTTTGACATTCAGAGTCAAGTATTTCTCCTTTGCAGAACTCGGATTAAATAGCGGAGATGTACTGTGACACATGATTCTGTTAAATCGCGACTGGTTGGTCCACGATTGCGATAGAAATTCGATTTTAAACTCGTGACGAATTTAGTAGACGGTATTTTAAAAGTTGGAAAAAATTCTTCGATAAATTTCTTCGAACGTGCTTAAATTCTGGAAATGGAACAGAATGTAAGTTACGTTGATAGATGTTAGTTATAGCTACTTGCAGTCAGTTTAATTATTATATGATTAATTTTGTACGAGTCATTCTAGTCCTAGCATTTATGCGTGTAACGGTTGAATTGTTCACAAGTGTTCATTGCTTTTTGTATTATACTTTAGTTTCTGTGTATTGGATAATTTATAAAAGATGATGATAATAATAATAATTACTAATAATGAGTCAGAGGATGCTAGTTATATTGCAATAATTAATTAACATTACAATTTGAATGCAGAATATTAAACATCCTGTAATAATTAGTAGAATAATGATTGAATCACTATTAAATGGTAGAACAATGATTCATTCACTAATAAACCATTTTTGAATAATTAGCAGAGTTAGTAATTCAAATAATTAATAAATTATTTTCAAGTAATTATTAATGATATAATCTGAATATAGGCAAATCATCTTTTAGTAATCTACAGCTCAAGCATTGATAAATTATTTCCTAATAATTAATAATCCGAAAAATAAATAATTCAAACGTATAAATAATATTTTAATATTTAAAACTATGATAATTCGAACACAAATCACACTTTAATAATTAATAATTTATTTTATAATTCAGACAATAGCACGTCATCTACTGGTAATCAATATTGCAATAACTCGTCCAAATAACAAACAGCCTCCATTCATCAAAACTTCGTTTTATCTCCAACCATAACCTCTATCCCCTCCAACTGGCAGTACCTTGTTCTCCCACCACCTTAAAAAACATCATAACCTAACAAAACCTAAAACCCTAAATAAGTAAATCCACTCTTCCAAAATCCGTCAACAAATGACCAAATGCACAACATCAAACTCAAAATCGGATTCGCATTAGTCACGAATGATCTGAACCAGCGAGCATGAGCAAAACAACGACAACTCTAAACCGCGACCATGTTCGCAGTTTTTTGACATGTTCAACGAGCACACAAATGCGGAATCAAAGTACACGGTCAAGATACAATCTGGCCGTTAATAATAGAACACGTGTGCATTCGCTGCTGGGTAGCTCTGAGCACTGTTTCTCAGAAACCATGTTTCACGTGCTCACTTGATCCTTCTTCGCGTCAGGTATCATCTCCTCGCGTGGCTCAACCATGAGGAAGAAGCGAGGAGAAAGAGAAAAAACTCGATCTTCTCTTCCTGCAGCCCGTGTGCGTCAGCCAAACGCGCGAACTGGCTGACCAAAGGGCAGCTCGACGGCATGTATTGCACAACAAGCTCGTATCTGCGAGCCAGAAGGCAAGTCGACGATTAGCTTGGCAGTTGTCAGATGGACGCGTCGTGAGCAAGTCTCGAACACAACACAACGTGGAAACTCGACGCTGTTTGCCAACAGCTCCAGATATACTGGCTGCTCGCTAGGCCATCCAGGGCTACCTCTTTCATCTGGATATACTTTCATCTGCTCTTTTGGGACTTTTCGAATTCTACCTCGGTACCATTTTCGATACCGCTTCGACGCTACATTTGCCATTGATCCTTCGTCTAGAGCTCGAGAGACTGTCTAGGTAAGCTCTCGCTAAAAAGCTCACGTTTGCCAGTGATCGTTGTAGACCTAATTGCTAATGTGCAGAGACTGCTATTCTGCTGTTTGACTATTCGATTGATCCTTCGTTTGGGACTCGAAAGGTTGCCTACGTAAGCTTCGAACATGTGTTTCTCAGTGGCCATGACAGATTTTAGTCAGGAACGTGGTGAGCCTGCTACTCTATCGTTTGATCGTTCGGTTGATTATTCATTTGGAACTTGAAAGATTGTTAAGTTCAGATACATGTTCCGCAGTGAACGCGAAAGATTTTAATTGTAAATGTGACGAGATTGTTGTGTCGCGAATGAGACGCTGATCATTGACTCATCCGCGGCTGATACCTTGACAACCCTCGCGTAGAAGTGTGCACGTGTCTCTGGATTTTTGTAACAGAATGTCTGTTTCTACGTGTCTCGCGGTTGTAATCTGCGAGTAATGATATTTTGAACAGCAATTATAGATAGGCAATCGGAGTAGTGATTATATTGATTTGATATCGCGTTTGTTGCCAGTCTATAGAGAGGATGTACAGGTATAGGTTACTCGATTATGTGTAGATGAGGTGGTACGCGTTGAATATGAGAATTGTTTCGTTTCACAAATAGTACAGACATTGTTCACGAGTAGAGGATGACGTGCATGCTGATCGTGGAAATTATTGCGTAATTTCGCTGTTTTAGTTTAATATCTGCCACGAAGATATGTTTTTATGCACCGACTGGTTCTGACAACTGGAAATATTCGTGGATCTTTCTGAGTGAAAATTTTCCATTTACGGTACACGATATCGTTACGTGTTTATCTGTGACTTGGCTGATCGTAATTTATTAAATGTTTTAGTAAATATTATTATAATGGTAAGCTTGTCTTGTGGATGATAGAATTAGATTTTTTATTGGATGGTTTATACTTTTATGATCGTGACAGAAATCACGATACGTTTCGCTTATTTTATATTTTCTACTTTTTCTTTGAGTGGAGGGGGGTGGAAGTGTTATTAAGGTTCGTGTTTAAATGTTTTCAAATGGCACTTTGTTACGGATTTTTAAATATTGGTGACGTTATTTTTACAAAAGTTGACTTTCGGTAATATGGAATTTTTGATGTTGATGTTCTATTTTTGTTTATTATGTATTTGTAAACAGGAATAATTGGAAATTATAGGCTGACACTGTTTTTTGCACTTTCAAATTCTTGTTGCTTTACGGTTTGATACACAAGTGTCTCACTTTCGTTTCTATTCCTTCCGCAATGTTACACAAACGCTCAATTCGAAATGCTTGTTACGTTTCAGTTGCATGCAACGATTTTCCTTCTTGTCTTCTTACACTTAGTATGCTGTGCATTAATCACGAGTATGTATTCGGTTCCTTTTAATTGTACTTTCATTTCTACGACGAGAACTTGCTCTGTCTATTTGGAAAATATTCAGGAAATGTACAAAATTCTATAAAATTCCAAATTTCATATATTAATTAGTATTATCACTGTTTTATATTTTAATAATATCATAATATCGTAGGAAGTTTAAATAAATTTAAGTAAATAATATTTTAGAATTTTAAATGTAAGAATAACGAATTAGGAATTTTTGAAATAAAATTTGAATAATAATTAAATAAACCGAGGAACATACTTTAGATCTTCAAAACATGAATATCCAAATTTGGTATTTACAGACTTAAATGATAACGTATGCATAACACTATTATATAATAGCAGGTAATCATTGCAGATTACACTTCAAGGTACACGCAATCGAATTAATCTCAAATTATAAGCAGAATGTTTCATATCACGCAATTAAAGCTAAAAATGTCTGTTCCAATAAAATCAAGTTCAAAATAACACTACATCGGCTATCAGGAAAATTGCAGCACATATAATAATTATACGCTATTAAACAAAATTATAACTTCGGATAAACTATTTACATATCACACTACTCTACATTTTCCTTACTAGTATACTTATCAGCAATAACTCATTAAAACTTCCGAAATTTCCATTGCCTAAAGGATCTTAAAACAGATCATGTTTCTAAAATTACCAAAATTACAACTTATCAAAATCACCAATCAAAATTAATTCATTCAAAATAACAACCTTTCATTGCTCACGTAGATCAATTCAATACCCAAAACAACATATCACCCAAACCAAAATTCCCAGTCCACAATAACCAACAAATGATCGAAAAAGTAAACAAATTTTCACTCACCGTTCAACCAGGTATCCGTAAAAAATAGTTTGCCCGCGTCGTTGTCTTCGTCCACGAACCCTTTTGTAGTGAAGTGATACTTCGAACGGTCCTGTCCCGCGAGCTTCATTCGCCACTCGCCAGGTGGCGCGCCGCGCGCGTCGATTCTCACCCCGTTGGCATCCCTCTTGCTCACCCAAAACATCGTTCCTCGCCTCAACGCTGTCGCGTCTGTTGATCAAAGCACACGATGGTCTCTCTCGCATCTCCAATACCCATATTCGACACCCGTGTTCGCCAAGTGGTCATTGCTCGAGCATCTAGCGACGTCTCGCAATGAACGTCGCGGTTTGAGGACAGTGGACGATGTGCGCGCGCGAAATAATCCGCGAAGAAATCGCGGACGCGAAGTGTCGCGTGTAAGCTTTCATCGGAACGCTAAGCATGGCTTGATTCAGCGAATGGGAGCGGAATTTTTCGACACGGTCGATATCATGAATGCCGGGTTGAGCGGATGTGGCCGTGAGCGGCGACAGGCGAAGGAGAAAGAACAGTGACGTTTGTTCGTGCGTCTGAGATCCCTTGATGGGAACCCTAGGTAACTACTTGGGTGGATTGATAGATCCAATGGAAGAATTGTGTCATTTCTACATCCTGCGTTACATCCATGGGACAGCTGAAGAGGTTTGACGCTGTTTCAGAAGTAGTCTTTATGTGTCTAGATTGTGTTCCTTGGAGAGAACTTTAATAAGTACTTGGATGGATCGATAGCTTTATTGGGGGATTTGTGTTAATCTTGTTATATCTACGGACCAGTTGGAAAGGTTCGACTGACACCTTGACTACGTGTTTGAGGAATTACTATTACAGTGTGTTTAGGTATATCCTTTGGTGGGAAATGTAATAACTATTTGGATAGATTGGTCGTTTTATTCCAGGGTTTGTGTTATTTTCGTTGCATTTGCGGATGAGTTGGAAAATTCCACAGTGTTTAAGAGTTCATCTTTAATGCGATGTATTTCTTAGGATTCTGTTGATTACTTAGGTATGTGGATTGTGTTGCTTTTCTTATATTTGCAGGTGAATTAAATTGAATTTTTAGCATGTACAGATACGTTCCTGGATAGGATCTCTAATAAATACTTGAGCGAATAGATCATTTTATTTAAGGATTTGTGTTATTTTCGTTGCATCTACGGATTAGATCAAAAGGTTAGACGATATTTGAGAAGTAATTAGTAATTTTTTAAATGCACTCCTTGATGAGACTTCTAGTAACTAATTGGGTTAGAATAATTTTATTATGCAGAGATTTATGCGAATATTGCTGGTGAATGGGATTACAATGTTGTTCTTAAGTGGTTGATGCAAACAAATTAGATGTCAATAGGTATTTAGTTAATACGTGATTAATCAATGGTTGTATTATAAAGATAGGAGTTGATTTTATATTTATAGTTTGTAATATGATTCTGACAAGATTCTTGAGAACGTGTAAAATTTGCGTTAATCAGCTCTAGTAATTAATGAAAACTGAACGTTTCTATCGGCTCTAAATAGAATAGAATATTATTACAACATGATATACAATTATTTCTCAATCTTATTAAAGACGTGTCGTCGTATACAATACAAATCAATAAATGATTAGTCAGGTTGTTGAATTAATTCATGACTGGATGAATAGATTATTTTTCATACCTTTCCCAGTATGACTAACTCCACACAGATGCTAAGATACTTATACCCAATAAGTTATAAATATCGAAAAGTCAACAATATTAGTACTATATCTTTAAACACAAAGCATGTAAATAAATAATAAATAAATATGAAGTAGAAAAATAAAATATAAATAGAAAGCAATGTACAAATATAAACTGTAGATGTGAAAATCACAATGTTCTATCAGTCCAAGTATAATGTTTTATATATAATAAATTATCTTTTCAATAATTTTCAATAATTAATATTAATTTATCCGTATTTATTATTCGTTCGATAATTTTTCCCGCAAAAATTTGAAACTTTTTCAGTAAAATCAAAAATGCTTTTATCGATTCGTGGACGCAACTTCGACGAAAATCTTCCATACGGATATAGCACGGGTATATTTTCTCACTGACGCAACACCACCACCACCGTGACAATTACGTTTCGCATGAGATAAATATGCATGTCATCTGGACATCGAACACGGACACGAAAATCGTCGAGTGCTATTAATTCACGGGCCAGCCTACGTACCCAAGCAACGAAAAATTATTTTTAGATTGCGATACACGATAAAATTGGCTCTATAATACCCCTACACGTGGCTCGGCGCGCAACCTTCACCTAAATGTAAAAGGATTCACGTTTCTTTGTTTAATTAATTCGGTATTTATTCGGCTGGTCATTTACCTTGAACCATCGTTTCTTTAAAATCCAATCAAGTTAATGAGATAACTTACTCGTGGGTATCTGAAGCAACACGTTCGAGAGGTTCCCGTGGATGTCTATGACGACACGATGAATCCTAGGGTCTATCGAAAAATTCGCTTGCGTCTGATGACTCAAATTGTACTTTTCTGCTATGTGTATCTGGATTCAAAGGATTCAAAGGATAAATAGAGTTTTTTAGGTGGAAATATTTTACGTGGTTCGAGAAGATGATCTTAAAGGGCAGCAGAGACGATTAGACTTACGGGGTCGTTAGGTCTGCTACCGTTCTTCTCATTTTGCTCGCTATTCTTCTCTTCTGAGTGGGATTCTCTGTTTGCATAATTCGTCATAGTTATTACTTCAACGATGTTGCAATCTAGGTCAAGGTAAATCTAAAAGCATAGAGAAGATCACGAGCACTATCGAAATAGCAGTACGAATTGTTTCGAACAGTACCTGGCAGTTTCTAGGGATGATGTTTGATCCTTGTGTATATGTCCATTCTGTTTGCGATGGTAGTCGAGGTCGGTCTGAAATATTTAGGTTTGTGTCAGGCTCATGTAAGCATGTCTTTCTGTGACGCTTTATGTAGTATAATTTTGTAATATAATGTCATTTATTACGTTTATTAGGTATGTATTATTAGGAATGCTGCATGTATTGAGGTTTATGTATCTTACCTATTATATCAGTGTCATTAGCTGTCCAAAAGAGATTAATATACTGAATATTGTCCTTTTGATTGAAGTCTTCCTGTATGCAGTACCTGATTGAGAGATCCTGTTATTTATTTTACTTTCATATAAATATTTAATTTTTAATTAAAATTGGTTTATTTTAATTTTCCTTAAAAATGAACTTTGACGTTTCATTTTGGAATGACTACCTTGATAAGCTATAAATTACCAGCTATTCCGTAATTAAGACAGCTAAATTGAATGTCTGGATACTAATTAACAGTCGCGCTATCATCACTGAGAAAGACGCGAAAACGTCTTTTGACAAGTTTTTTCTTCCAAACTTATGATCATTCTCGATATTTAATCCATCTCTTAATATACCCACAGAGTACATAAGAAATTGCAAAACCTCTCTCTTAAGTGATACCAAAAGCTACGCTACTAAAACGATCTAAATTTCCGACTCGAAGAAACGAACAAAGTCCCGTTAAAATCATACCAAAATATAAAATTTCTTGCATTAAACTCATTACAGTTAAACGTCCAAATATCAACCTCAATCATCAGACACCTCACCTAGAGCACTTATCGTTAAAGAAAAGCACAGTTTCCTCATCATTGGTCTCGTCTGTTTCCCGAAAAACTCCAGCTGATGTCCGTCTCGAGTCTATCCAATGATCCTCTCCACTTTTCAAATCCTCAGGCTTCCTCAGAAGCTTCCGATCAACCCCTAAACTCTCATCTATTCCCGAGTTAGGGTTCACAGTTGACGCAGCCACGAGGGCCACTATACACTTAATACACACCAGGTAACGAATTAACGAAAAGTAAAAGCACGATGTCATTTTTATGACGAGGTCTTTCGGGAACACTCTTGTCGCAAGACTGGTCGTAAAAATGAAACAGTCACTTATAAGGTTCCGGGCGTAGCCGTTTACAAAAGGGTAAGGTGTCCGTCAATTACGTGGACGATAACGTTGGCGGCAAAGTAAATCTAGGTGTAAACGAGACATGTTACACAATCACAGGTGTTTGATGTGTACAGGATGTGAGGTCGTTTATAGAGATCGGTAATTAGAGATCGGACAGGATGCCAACGCAATCGGCCGCGTAAGAAAAGCTACGGGGCCTTTATCTTCGTCATTGGGACTTCGTTCATTGTATCCTGTTCAATATTGACAGTTCGTGAATAATACAATCCGGGGTTCCATGGTATCGAAAGTTTCACGGTTAATATGTCATGTCGAGGTGAATAGTTTGGTGTGGGACATTTGACTGTGTTGCAATCGTTTAGGCGGGAATTCATCTTGCCGCGTTTTCATGTATAGAGCGGATTCTTGGGAAGATTTTTGGGCCGTTTTTTTTATTGTTTGAGGGTTTAAGAATGACGATTTAAGAACTTGAAATTTTATTGCGGATTAAAGATAGCGCGAGTTAGATTAGTTAGCAGATTAGGTTATTAGGGATGGTAGGTTTGTTAGAATTAACAGAAAGAAATTAGGAGTTAGAATTGAAGAATCGTAAATCTTGCAGGATTTAATAATAAAAATTAACATCAAGCTGAGAACTAAGAATGATTGTAGTGTTATAGTGTTAAACAAGTTGTTAAGACCCTTATAATGTTTCTTAAATAACTGCACGAAAAAGAAATTATTTTGTTAATTTATTAACAAATGAATATATTAAAATGGTTTATTTTGGAACACCAATTGTTTTGTTATATGCTTATTATTTTTAATAATTAATATATGATTGTTAATCATTTTTTGACATTTTTTTAACATCATTAACAGCATTCGATATTTGAAACAAATTTCGAAATTTATACAATATGTGTGCTTAAAGGGAAACTAGAATTCTGTGGAAATAGATTATCTGTAGTAGAGACCTATGTATCTATCATTTATCTAATAAGAAAATATTAGACACTTTGTGATATGTACATATATGTATACGTACATGTATCACACTTTTTCAATACTTATATACACGATACGAATAATTCAATATGAATTTTATACTGACAAAAATGTAGTACATTAGCAAAGCATTAAAATAACTGTTTCTTTCAACCAAAAAAGAATAATAAAAAAATTCCTTTCATTTATTTATTTCCAAAAATATCAAATTTCATTCACAGCTATATTCACGTTATAAATATCAGTATCGAATGATTGAACACTGTCAAACGGTAGTTTCCAGTATCCGTTCCTATCACCAATATGTTCTCCAAACAGGAACAACGTCAAAACGTACCTTACACATCAATCGTAAAAAAGCCCTAATCTGCATCAATTTCCATTAATTATAATAATTACTTCCCATGTCATTGAATCACCCAAAATAAAATAGAACCAATTTTTACTCCATCAAATTACCAGTTTCCTGTATGTCGTCAACCTCGCCGCACTGCTATAAACTATACCAAACATTCATGGAAACTTTCCATTATTTTCAGATGCCGAAACGAGCAACCTCGAAGTACAAGACACAGCCAATTTGCATAACTTAGCGACATCGGCGACCGTGACCGATGCAGACAGTGAGTTCACTCCGATACCCCTGCATCCGGAGGAAACCAAGATTCCAACGAGTCAGGCAACGAAGCAGGGCTACCTCACCTCTATCCTCTCCTCTCTGCCCAATTTGTCCCTGTCGTCGATCACAGGCGACGCTTCTGGTACTCAGGCGAGCCAGGCTGTCGAGAACGTAACGGATCTGCATAATACAAATCCTTATGTGCCTTCGTTCGATCATCACGACATCTTGAGGGATACCTCGCCGCCCTTGGTCGCCAACTTCCACGATCCTCGACGCGTGAATTTCGAGGTTAACTCCGGAAGTACCGGAAGCTTGCCAGCGCCACCGCAGGCGACGGTGCCGCCCTCTATTCCTTCGTCGACGAACGGTGAGTACTTGGAACGTTCGAGTTTTCTATATACGACCAATTATCGAAACCAAAACACAACAAAGCTCTATAGATAATACTATGTTATCCTAAAATCCTAAAATATTTCCACACGTACGAAAAATTTTGTTTTTACGTTTTTGGTATCTAAAGGTTGGATTATATCAGGAAAAGCAAGAATATTAACTGTGGTGGTATTAAATCAATTGAATAGCTTTTTTAAATGTCATTATTTCATCGACTTTCTACGTGTGCTTGAAACCATCTTAAACGCAACAAATGTTTCTAACGCAACAAATGCTTCTGAGTGTAGAGAGATAGAATTTTCGAAAATATTTCGATATGTGGAAAGAAAAATATCGTACAGGTGATAAATAATGATCAGATAAAGCGAAAGAAAAAAAGGGAACAAGTATAGCCAGAATTTGCAAATGCTATGTGCTAAGTTAACAGTTGAGATAGGCCAAAGTCAAGAGGGATACTCTGACCTCTGCTTTATTCTTCGATACTCTTGACATTTATACTTCTAGGTACTTGGAGACATATTCTGACATAATGGTAGGTTAAGCTAGGTCGACACCTTTTTTATCTTACGTTTAATAGCACAGGAGCAAGAAGAATAGTTTTTGCCTGGCTCTTTGATGTTCTTGACGTCTATTCTGTGAACCTTTTGCTATAGCCTGGTATAATTGTAGGTTAGGTTACGTCGATACACGTTTTTATCCTATGTTAGCACAGAAGCAAGAGGTGCTCTGATCTCTTCACCTGATTCTTTGATGCTCTTGAAATTTTAGGCTCTTACTTGGTATATTCTGAAGTTAGGTTGGTACCCTTATCCTCTCTGTGTCTGCACTGTTACTTTCCTTTTACTTCCTCATCACAAAATGCAATGTAATCTTATTTGTAGATATAACACTTCCAGTCAGTAATCTATATCTAGAATTTTATTAGAGAAGTATGGATCAATTATTATAGTTAGTCAAATTCGCATTCTTTCGGTTGAGACTTAGCATTTTGTCAAGGATGTTGAGGATGAAATTAAAGTACGAAATCCAAGGTTACTTCAAGAATTGATCATGAAATAAATAAATATATTACTTATATTTACTCAAGATCTATATTTATGTCTGAGAATGCATTTAGTATACCTGCAGCATTAAACTATTACAACATTTTTTTAAACAAGTTGAGTAGATTAAATAACACGAATGTTTCCTTTCTCTTTCAGGACCCATTTCGTATCGACTCGGTAATCAAAGACGTCTCAAGTATGCACCGCCTCCAGATATAACATCAAATACATCCAAACAATACTCTGCACCAGTGGCTCAACCGGTGTTCACGCCCCACGCCATTGTAAACCCGAATATATTAAATCCAAACGAACCTGTTGTCCCAATCCCAAATTACCAACCAATCGAAACCTCGATTTCTACAAACTCACCATCATTGCAACGTTCCACGCCAGAGTACTTATCCCAGACCAACTCCCTGCAAGAATCTTTCAGATCTAGCCCAGTAGGAGCAAGTGTCCCTTACAGTTCAACCGGAACCTCGCGAAGCGTGACGCCACAGAATCAAAATTCGAGTAGCGAAGCTGTCCCTGTACCTGAGAGACCAAGTGTTTCTCTCTCCACTTCACGGACGATTCCTCTGCAAGTTCCAGAGCCAACTACTCCACAGAACACGCCAGCCAATGTTTCTTACCTCGGCTTCGATGCCTACTCGAGTCAACGAGAAGCGATCAATTCTGCTCCGAGGATCATCAATCTAGACAAAGAACCACTTATAACGAAAAGTCAAGCAGAATTACCATTATCGTTTTTAAAAGATACCTTGAAACCTATCTTGGAAAGCAAGCCTACCGTAACCTTTGCTCCAGTTTCTGCAGTTCAGGTTACCGAGAAGTTAGAGAACCTGCTCGCTGAACGAAAGCAAGATTCCTCAGAATTGTCCACCGAGACACCAGCGAAAGTCGAGGAAAGTACATCAGAGAGCCAACCTGTCGAAAGTTGTCAGAGTCTATCAGAGAATATTACATTAAGTAACGTAGAGGATAAGAAGGATCTGTCGAAGCCTGACGGATCAAACGTTTCGTTGGTGAAACCAAAGGCTTCAGACACAGCACCGATAGCGACATCTGCTCAGGAAGTACGTACAGAGAAGCTCGATGCACCGCTTCACAGTCATGGTGTTTCATCGAACGTGCTACCCCTGCAGCAACATCATCAACCGCAGCCTTTCGTGTCGAGTGCTAACTTCTTTGCAGAGAAGCTATCAGAGCAGAGATCGAGTTTGACTCATACACCTGCTACGGTATCTTCAGGTGCAAGCACCTTTTCGGACTCCTCGAAACCATTCGCACAATCGGCGAGCTCGTTCTTCAAGGCACCAGAGCCTACCAGCTCGTTTCCATCTTTTCAGTACAAAGAGAATAGTTCGAATGCTCACGTAGATTTAGTTACTCCGAGAAACGATACACAGAGATTACACTTTGGTGGTTCGATAGATCCCAATTTTGCTAATTCTCAGATACCTGTGACACAGTCCTCGTGGGGCGGTAGTCAAACCAGTGAGGTTATTCAGTCAGTGCAGCAACCTTTGTTCTACAATCCT
>NW_016913313.1:12661-23431 GCF_001483705.2 Eufriesea mexicana | reverse complement strand
CTGCTGAATTTGAAGAGCCCAACCGTGCGACAACTGGTTACTTGCAGCCTCAGCCTGTGGCGAATCCAGCGACAAATAACGCTCAATCTTATTTTAATAACTTCGCTCCACCAAGTCAGACATATGATATAACGAGTGGGATAGGTATTGAGTTCCCTATTACGAGCTCAGCGGCGACAACTGTACCTGAACCTACGGGTTCAGCTACGCTGAACCCCGTGCAGATGTCAGTTAATCCACTGGCTGCACGTGGTACTACTGACAACGTGCCTCCTAGTTTTCAGAACTTGGTGAGATTATGATTGTGATATCTGTGTCGAGGATCATGAAAGAGATCTATGTCAGAAATTCAAAAGAAACAATCTTATCACTTGTTTTGTGTAACAATGTAAAACTATTTCTGACAAAATAGCAAAGAATTGTAATTAATTCCTTTAATTTGTAATATATTAATTTTGAAACGAAAAATACTGACATAGGTCACTTTTGTAATCACCGACCATTTATATACTTTTAAAAATATAATGTTAATTGGGAATAAATTTTCATGTCTATTTTTCTCTGTATTTATTAGGGATGGATTAGAAGCTTTGTCATTTTAAAATTGCAAATAGTTATGAAATTGAAAACTCAATTTTTATCTATAATTTCTCTGAATAACTAAAGTCTTGACAAAGATCTCGTTGAAATTTTTGCACAATTTCGATAACGTGAAAAACGGAAATTCTGAAACCTAACATTTCGACTAATTTCAAAGTTCAATATCAAAGAACTTACCATTCCCTCTCTTCAAAATTTTCTCTCATCGATATTTCATGTTCAACATTAATACATCCAGTTAACACGTTAAGTGCCCAGCCGTTTTGCTTACCGTTCCGTTCAGGTCCAGACTCGGCCGTCAAGTGGGCCACAGTGTTCATAAAACTCGGAGATACTTATAACAGGAATTCCCAAACGTTAGATCCAAGGATGGCAAAGAATTTAACACCAAAAGTTACCATCTTTTGGTCCTAGTCTGTGCCGGTCCCTGGGAACCGGCGTGGCACTTAACGTGTAAACTACCATGTAGATTATATTCTACCAAACCCATAATACCCATAAATATTCATCGTTCTATGATAAATTTCAGGCCGCTGGTTCTTCAAATAAACGCATGCAGTACAGAGGGGTGTACCACCACTGGTTTTATCGCAAGAAAGTGGAGAACAAGGTGCTATGGCTTCCGTTCTCTATGCAGGACAGCTTGCGCTTAGAAGAGGTTCACAATTCCACAGAAATTACCCCTGAAACGATAGTTGCCACTGACGGTGGTCGTTACGATGTCGACATTTTACGACGTCAGAGATCACCCGTTTACTGGAGCGGGGACTCGACGGAAGTGAGACGATGCTCATGGTTCTTCAAAGGGCCCACAGAGACGAGATACGTTCCTTACGACGAAAGCACTGCCACTAAACTCGAGGAAGAATATAAACAATCGTGCCTGAGTAACATTTGGAATAAAAAGATCGAGTTGAGCAATGGGGAGTACATCGTCTTTCACAGTGCCACCGTTCAGGTTCACTATATGACTGCTTCTTCGCTTGAACTGGCAACTGCGTGGGGTAATAGCTCGGTAAATTTCGTTATTGCATTTTAATAGCAGTTATCAATTTTTATTATATTTAATAATTATATATATAATGTATATTATATATATTTATAATTATATATAATAATTAATCTTATGGAGGGCGCGGTTGAGCTGATAGATATACGCGAAATATTTTTATTAATATTTTTAAATTGTTACATATTTATATTTTTGTGTATTTTATTATTGGAATTTTTAAATTGCATCTATTTTTTGCTATTTCAAATTTTAAATTGTATTTCATATGTATATTGTTTTGGGAATTTCATAATCCATGTTATATATAATGTTATTTGTGATGTATGTTGTAGATACTTTAGCTATTTATGATGTGAAGATTTGGAATAGTTTATTTGATTCTTCAGTTATGCTATCTATTTACAAAGAATGTGTATTTCAATTTGTTACAAAGGATTCATTTGCATATTTATACTTTGTTTAAAAATGATTATTATAATTCATATTTTTGTATACTTTTTACTCTACTAGTTTTACTATTGTTCTCATTAATTGAATCGCAGATGACTTTTTATCTAATATGGAATATTTTAATTTTTACAACCGCACCCTTTATATGGTTAAAATGTTATAAAATAAAATAAAATGTTATAGTTGTATATATTAACAGATTAAAGTACGTTGTTTAAAAGTATTATTTTGGAAAATGTATGACAAAAATTCGAAATTTATACGTGCACACGGACTTTAATATGTTATATATTACATTAAAATATTGTATTAGTAACATCAGTTATACGATGTATTTTAATATTTAATATTTATTCAATTTATGTGCTATGTGCTACATGCTTTTGTTACTTACTTTGCTTTCCATTCATTTGTCATCTAATATTTTATGTTATTTCATGCTGTTTAAAAAATGTATTTATTTTACGTATATCATGTCCTTCAATTTTATGCCAAATTTGAAATTTAAGTATTTGACATCTTTTAAGAATATAAAATATATTTCCTTTACTATCTTTATTAAAATATTATTCATAAATTGAACACAGAGTGAAATTATGCGAATAGTAGTTCTTTGCTATTTAAATTATATTTTCGTTTAACATTTGCCGTAATTTTGTTAGCATATTAAATAATTTATACAGTAATGATCAATATTATATACTTCGTACAATGTTACGTAAATTGCTATTTTTGGCAAGAATGTAATGCATTCCATTTTTTTTTTTCTTTTTTTTTTCTTCATGGCGCACAAATTGCTCTGTTGGAAATATTCAATCCCAATTTGTACAGGGCTCAGAGGACAGTACATATTTACAGGGTGCTGGTAGTAGACCCAGAGTGATAAAAAGGGGCCTTGATGAGTTTCATATCGAAGATGGCGAGCCTGAGAAAGTGGATCATCTCCTGTTCCTCGTCCATGGTATCGGAAGTGTCTGTGACTTGAAATTCCGAAGTGTAGAGGAAGTTGGTACGTACAGAATTATTTTTACAACTTCACTCAATATATAAATGTACACATACACTATACCAATTTCTTTTCAGTAAAATACTTTTTATCAAGTAGTATAAAATATAAAATTCTTATCAAATAAACTAAATTCAAATGTTTGATAAAATATATCTATAATATATTTATATATCTATATATAATTTTTATTTTACTCTGTTTTACGAAACAGTTAAATTTTCTACAATTTTTCTTTAAAGTCAACAACTTTTAATAATAATCTTGAGAAATGATTATATCATTATCAAAAAATAATATAACGTTTCATATCGATATATATAATAACTTAAGAAATTTTTTTACTTTTTTTCTTGTTTTTTGGTTCTCAAATTTTTGTCTAGAATTACAATCATACAAGTTTTTCTATGTATGAAGTCTTTTATTTAAAATAAAATAACTAGTATCACTATAAAATTTTAAAAATAATATTACAATAATTCAATAATATGACTAACAATTTCTGTTATATCTGCATTTACAGTTGACGAATTTCGAAGTATTTCACTGCAGTTAGTCCAGTCGCATTATCGAACCGCAAGTGAACAAAGGATCGTGAACAGGATAGAAGTTTTACCAATCTCGTGGCACACAACGCTTCACTCCGAAGACACTGATAAGAAACTACAGGCCATCACCTTGGACAGCATACCGAAATTACGACATTTCACCAATGACACGTTGCTCGACATACTTTTCTACACTAGTCCCGTGTATTGTCAAACCATTATAGAAACGGTTGGAAACGAAATAAACAGGTTACACGCTCTTTTCAAAAAAAGAAACCCAGATTTCGAAGGAGGGATTTATCTGGGCGGGCATTCGTTGGGTAGCTTAATTTTGTTTGATCTTCTGTGCCATCAGAAACCGCTACCGGATGATAAATTGAGTGAAAATGAAACCGAATCTAACGAAGAACAAGTAAGTAAATCATGTCTATTCGATTGTAAAAGAGAAACGCAGAGAATCGGTTTCAGAATAACTTATCTGATATATTATACATGAAAATTCTAATTACTTTTTATTACCGTGAAACAAAAATTTTAGAAGAAACTTGTATAGAATTAATATTGGTATTTTATCAATAACGATTAAATTAGTTTTAATATAAAATTACTGATATTATTGAAAATAATATTGAATTATTATTCATGTAATAGCAATTACAAATTTGTTGTAATATAGAATTACTGATATTATTCTGAACAGTACTGGATCAATATCGTTATTCCTTCAGTAACAATTGAATTATATTTAATATAGAATTATTAATATTATTGAAAATAACATTGAATCAATATTGTTATTCATTCAATAGCAATTCAATTTTATTTAATTTGGAATTATTAATGTTATTAAAACTAATATTAAATTAATATTTTTATTTATTCTTATTTAACGTCCCTTTATTTTAAAAAGCACAAAGTTCAAATAACACAGTGCTGTACACACTCAATTTTTGTTTAAACCTTACAGTCATGAAATATAATTTATCATTGAAAATACCTCCCAATCATCCGAAGTCATGAAGCGACGTCTTAGTAAGAAAATAAGCTATGTAGTAGGTGCTGCCGGAACGGGTCAGCCTTATATGCATTATACACAGTTACATTTTCACCCACGTGCCTTTTTCGCTCTCGGCAGTCCGATTGGTATGTTCGTAACAGTTCGAGGTATCGATATGCTCGGGGAAGACTTCGTATTACCAACGTGCCCTGCTTTTTTCAATATATTCCACCCATTCGACCCTGTAGCTTACAGGGTCGAGGCACTCATTAATCCAGCCGCCCCCAAATATCGACCCATGTTGATACCTCACCACAAGGGACGTAAGAGGATGCATTTGGGTAAGTGTTTATTCGAATCCATTCTTCTTCTTTTTAAATTAAATTTTTTTTTTAATTTCCTTTTTTTTAAATAAAATAAATTCTCTTATTATACGTTAATAAATTAAATTTATCTTGGAACGTTTCTCAGAAGATATCTTGTATGCTAGACTTAATATTATGATGAATATTCTATAGTAAAAATGTTCAATTATTTTGCAAATTATTATAATTATATTTATGAAAAATAATGGCCTTTAGATTTTCACGAATATAAGATAATATGTAAATATAACCAAAGAACAGAATAAATTTTGTAATTTTATTTATACTTCAGAATTAAAGGAAACAATGGCGCGTGTTGGAGCTGATTTGAAGCAGAAATTACTGGACTCCGTGAGAAACACGTGGAACTCTGTTTATCAATTAGCAGTGTTTCACAAGCCGGATAATAGTGCGCTGGAACGTGAAATTGATAAGGTCATGGAGGAACAATTGCAGAATACAACTGTTACGGATCAACAAATTAATAACGATGGCGGTACTGAATTCAAAGTGGGCAAGTTAAATGGCGGAAGGAGAATAGATTATGTTCTTCAGGAAGCTCCATTCGAATACATCAACGAATACATTTTTGCACTAACGAGCCACGTCTGCTACTGGTTAGTAAAATTCTTGAAATTTTGTTTTGTTAAAGGAAAATTTGAATTAAGTAAAGTTGAGGTAGATAATAAAGGCATAACATAATTTTCAGAGATTTTAAATTTTTAAATTGTGTTAATAAAATTAATATTAAATAAACCATTAATCGTAGAGCTAATTCAGACATTATTAATCATATCAGTGGTAGCTAAAATATTATTTAGAATAGTAGTGTCGAATTAAGTAACAAATTATCATATTTACAAGAAATAAATAATACCTTAAATATTTCTAATAAATAAACAATTTTTTAATATCTGTAATATACACAAAAGTATTTGCATTGCGTTACATCTACAACATATAACTATAACTTAATTACTTCATTTTCTAATACTTATGCTAATTATGTTAAAGGAAATATACGGCTCCTCTGGTATTCAAACAGATACTCAACTTCCACAACAAACGCTGTCCATAGAACGAGCATCTGCTTCGCCATCTTTAATTCCATCGTCCACTAAATGCGACGAAATACCACCATTGGTACCTGTTATGGGAATGGATCCCACTGCACCTATATCCGAGAGAGCTGTTGGTCCACCACCTAAGAGTGGATTTATTAAAAAGTCATGATCAAAATGGAATCGTTTAAGTTTTGTTGAAGAATTTGACGACAAGGATGGCCAAGGCGATGTCCAGAACCACAGAGTCGCACGTGATCAGGTCGATGCGGGCATTGTACCTGATATTAATGCGAGCTACAAATTCTACGATTAGTAAAAATCAAATTCTCCTGTTTCCTATGAAAGTTGATGTAGGATGTTAACGAATCAGCTATAGCGTTCTAAACTTTTGCCCAAATGGATTGTTCCTTCGAGTGTTCTCGATAGCTTAAAGCCGTTTAGAATTGTCGGCCTATGCGACGACGTTCCAGCAAAGAAAATGATTCACTAAAAACGTCTCGCATAAAAAGAAAAAAATCGAAATAAATTGTAACGATCTAATTCTTAGATGCAACGTGGAAATTATATAGTGTTGGACTATTTTATGTCGGTTATCACGATACGATGTTTCGACAAGTGGAAGATATTGTAACATTAATTAAAAATTTAAGGGATATTAACATAGGGCAAGCGAACGAAGGTGAGACTTTGTAATACAAAAGAAAGTTACGAAGATTAATCATATTGTTTATTCTAAATATATGATTTATAAATGGACACGACGTAAATATAGGTTATATGGAGTTTTTCAAAATACGCTCGCACTATGAGAATTTAGCTCTACCTTCTCATCGATGCAAGAATTTTAATAAAATACCGTATTCTTTTATTCGCCAGACCTCTTTTTAATCGTCTTGCACCTTGTCCCCCTATGCATTTTTGATTTTTGTTCTTTGGTATGTATTACAAGATACTAACATATTATTTTTGTATGACACGTATTATAAATTTTTTTAATTTAATGTATTTATTGAAATAATATTTAATTGTGAATTTATATATAATTTACAAATTATAGTTTTTGAAATAGGAAAATTTGATTATATATTTTCTTAGTACAGAGATTTTTACTTTTATAGGTTTAATTGATTTGTGAATAGAAATTTTTGTAAAAAGAAAATAATATTTTAAAAGAAGAAATAATTTAATAAAATATTACAGAATAGAACTGAATAATTTTACTTACTTGATAAATATAATAACCAAACTACAGGATTTAAAGTTGCCAAATCTCTATTGCCAAAGTTCTGAGTAACAGAAATTAGCAAATTAGTTAAAATGACTTCGAAATTTTTGTTCTTACAATTACTGGAAACATATAACTCCTTTTGGCAAAACTAGTGGTAATTTTTATTGGTATAAAATCAGAATTGTATACACCTATTTAACTGCATAATACGATTTTAATTATTATTGCCTATGTATATTATATGTATAACATACTAATATTTAATCATTCCAGAATTAAGAACAATTTTTACTTTCGTCTTCCTACATATATTTTACATCATAAACACAAAAAGCAGTGAATCTGACATCGTTCCAGCAAGAACGTGAAACCCTGAGACGACTGTTGAGGGATCGTTTCGTGTTACGCGAAAAAAGCAACCCCCTCTCCTATCAACCGCACCCCCTACCGTGCCGCCCGTTATCGTTCGTTTCCGTCTTCAGTAAAAATTCCGTCACAGCGTCGTTAATCGCCGGTCGGATCTTCCATGTCCTTTGGAGCGGTGCTACAAGTCCCTCGGGATCATCGAATGGCGTTAGCTTATCGTGCGAGTAGTTTTTAGTTAGCTGACATAAAAAAAGAGTGGTTCGGCACATGCACGGGTATCACGAAACGCTAATTAATTGCGGTGCAAGCCCACGGTCTCTGCGGGGGCTGCTTTGCATTTTGCGTGCAGGCCCTCATAAAACTACATGCCTGTCAGCCCGGGCGAATTTCAAGATGATTTATCGTCTTGGCAAAACTAAGTTTTTCGCGATACTTCGTGGCTTCGCTTAGATTCTGAAAGGCGCGGGCAATGCCTTTGCACATGCAACTATACCAGCAGGTACCGTTGCCTTACGCGACTCGACGTTCGCTGATCGACTCGTGTGTTTTATGTCCCTTCTATACCGACTCGGCCCGCGTTTGAAATATGACCCCCACTCTCACTCCCATCCCCACTTCCACTCCTACTCCATTCCCGTTACTGGAACCTCGTCCGCTGTACTTCTTCATGGCTTTCACGCGAAACGCTTCTGCGTCGCTTAACTATTATAGGTATTTATGCCGGATAATGACCACCTTTGGCTGTAATTTCGATCGCACGAAAGGTTACCACGTCGTGAATATATTTTAACAGGTCGGTGCTGCGTTAATCGCGCGTCGGACGGACTCATTAATTCGATGCAAGTCACAAAGCTAAGTACCTAGTGTAAGAGGTTAGGAAGAAAGAGACAGAAGATATAAGTAAGATATAAACGATTATGAAATGGAGTATAATATCATTAGGGAAAAAATATATTAATATTGTGAACTAGAGCATATTAGATTATTTAGAAATTTATTCTTTCAGACATTTCTGTTGTGCAATTTATACAAGACAAACCTGGTAGAGATTTCTTGATACGGTTTTATCTAATTTGTATTATTATTTTTTGCTGTCATATTGAGGCTATATCAGATGAATAGTTTATGTAGAATTTTAGAAGCACAGATTTTTTACATCTAGAACTTTTCAGTCAAATAATATGTATTTTTAGAACACTATATGAACCAATTTGTAACTATCACAAAATATCACAAATTTTATATTGTACGTCAATACGATTAGTAAAGTATGAATCGATAACAGTATTTCGTTAAAATAAATAAAGTAACATGAACAGAGTGTTTACCATTTATTTTTATAAATATATTTTTATTTCACGAATTTTAGAAAAAACTTCATTAAAATTTGTTTCGATAATAAATGCTACAAAGTTAATAATAATATTCTATAGATTAAATTGAATTATTTTAGGCATACGTATAGATTAAATTGAATTATTTTAGGCATACGTATAAATTAAATGTCTCGATATTATGCTTTAACTTTAAAACAGATAAATATAAACATTAGATAGTAACAATTTTCAAAATTTGTTCGCAGATCAAAATGGTTGAACCCGAGTTTATCTTTTGTTCCGGCGTACATGTTTACGACGTTACAACGTAAAATTGTAATGCTCCATAGAATATAACTTTCCGCTTCGGTATACAGTGGCAACCACATCAGGGGACAGACGTTTATGTCCAGCTGTTGTAGCAGAAAGTGAAGTAGGGGTAAGATTTTACAACGAGGCTCGGCAAAAGTGATTTATACCTTGGAAAAACTGCATGACGTTTACGATATCTAGTCGCGAATTATTTATGGTGGTTGCTTGTGTCAAGTGAACCTCGCTATGCATATCTCGTCTTTTTCTTAGAAGATACGCAGGTATCAGGTGAAAGATAGAATTCGACTGGGTTTGACGTTAAATCACGTGTGACACGGTGATATATATATACAATTTGAAGCAAAAGGTATGAAAACAAAATTCGAACAAATAACCCGAAATTTGTATATTTCGCTTTTTATTATTATATTTTCAGATTTAAAATGATACCCTGGGAAACAACGAGTAAGATGGAAGCGAATCTTTGGCTTTTGATCAATGTGCTAGTAAATTAATGTTAAATACACGTAAAATCAAGTGAGTAAATTTAAAAAATTTTTTGTTCTTTTATGAAATACTTTATAATATTAATTTACTGCGTTAATTTATTATAGATAAGCTCTTTACACGTAGGTTTATAAACTTCCTTTATTCTATATTAAATTTTTTTCTATTATGTTGTATAGAATAGCAATTATCTGGAAAAAGAACGCCTTTTTGTTGCTGCATCGACTTTTAATTTGAAGCTATTTCATCCCCAACTGGTAATGCTGGTTCACCACTGCACTGTTGTAGGCGACCACAGCAGTTTGAATTTGGTTTGATCTAGGTTAGTTAATTTTAATTTGCAAATACTATTAACGCGTAAATACTATTAATGATTTTTATCGTTCAAAAAACGAAACCCAAATTAAAATTAAACAACAGAATTAATTAACATCACAAGGAGACAATTTTCATTATAAAAATTCATTTTTTCCCAAAAATACTATTATGTCATTAAATAACATTAATAATATCTTTAACTTTTTCCAAAATTCCTTGCATTTATCGTCTACTTTTAAAAATCTTATATCTTTAAGTCAAACTTGTATAATCGACAAAAATGATTTTCGTGTTATTCTCACGTGCTCCTCGTTTATGACTTAATTATACCAGTGGAGAATTAATTTCAGTTATCTTCACAGGTCCCCTATATATGGCAATAAATTTCAAACGCTTGCACGTCCGAGGAGAATTGAGAGCAACTTCATCTCTAACGCCAATGACATTCACTGGCTGTTCTATTCTATGCCCCACTTCATGGCAGTGACTAAGCAACCAATAGCAGTACGTTTCAGCTAGTCGTTTGTTTAAAGAGAACGTTCGCCTTCTTGAGAACGAGCGTCATAGCTTCTGAAAACTTGTCGACCATTTGTGCATCGACGTCAATAATTCTTGACGCATTTTGAAAATTTGGATTTTTGCCTGTGTCCGTTTCAACTGGAAGGGTCAGACACACGACGC
>NW_016913313.1:11171-12476 GCF_001483705.2 Eufriesea mexicana | reverse complement strand
GCTCTGGCACGCATCCATTTGTCGCTATTTTCTGGAATTACAGACCACTTCCCCGCTTTTCTTTATCAACATTTGGCGATCAAATTCGAGTTTCGAATTAATCTTCGGCTTTTGGCCACCGCGCGCATTTATGGCCGCCTTAACGTGGAACAGCATTTGCTAAAATAACGTGCTGACACTGATAACAGGCCCTCGAAATTGTTCGTGCTCTCGTATCTCCCGGCATATTCCCCTGCATTCGTGCTTTTCAACATCGTTTACGTTTGCCTCTCTTCTGTTACGATCAGCATTTTATCAATGCGTAAACAGAATTACCTGAGTTTACTCTTTTAAATTTCGTCCAATTAACGTTTTGTAATAAATTGCAGTAATAAATAAATTTATCGTATACTGTAATAATTTATATATAAATAGAAAGTATATTCTATGGTGATTTAAAAAATATATAAACGATGTGCAAGATAATGATTTTAATGAAAATATTGAGAAATTATTTATGTGCTGAGAATATTTATAAATTAAAAATTTTATTATAACTTGGAATATATTACGTCCCAAAATATTTGGTCTGTTATACGTTTTTAATAAAATGCAACTTACAAAATTATACATAGATAGGATAATTTGAAATAATTTAATCCCTCATTGTTACTATATATAATAGAATTCGATAATATGGTGATACTGATTTCTCAGAAGGAATAGTAATTATTTCGAGAATTCTTAATTCTCAAATTATTTAATTTCCAAGTTATAAATTAAATAGAAAAGGTTTTTCTAAATTGGAAAAAATAATATTGCAACAAATTTAGGAAAAACTATGTAAAACTGATGAACATATCGAAGAATCATATAAATCAACGTTTAAAAATTATCGCGACATTTCACAATACGTACAAATATTCGACATTAAAATATACATAAATTTGAGCAACGTATTTCAAAATTGTAAGATTCACAAAAGAAAAAAATTATTAATATTTAAAATACTAAATTTCACCAAATTCCTGTTGACACCTCAAATACACGAGGAATCGATAAAATTTGCAAGGCAACATAGAGGTATATAAATTATGTAAAAATCACGATAACGATTTTTCAGCTTGAACATATTAAATATTTCAAGAGTTTACTAACCTAGTCGTTTCTCAATTCCCAATACGGCACGCCGGGAACTTAGATCAAAGCGTTTCGGAGGATTTACTGTGCGCCCCCTTCTCGTATATCGGTGTCATCAGAGGTTGCAAGATCATCAGAGAGGTAAGAATATAAATTGCATGTCGGATGTCAGCTCTTCCGCTCTTC
>NW_016913313.1:6895-10656 GCF_001483705.2 Eufriesea mexicana | reverse complement strand
CTCTTCCGGCAATTCATTTTATTTTTCTCCTCTTATTTGACGTGAAATATTCTTGATAATTTTAGCTTCTGGATGTGAGACGTACACGCGAAGCGGTAATTATTGTTTAAGTGATTTTTGATTAGGAATCTGGTCGTTTGCAATGCGTTTTTGTTCTCGTCGCTGATTACGTTTGAATTCAAACGTGGAATTAAATTCTTCATTGCTTGAAACCGAGGTTTCATTCTCAACTTTAGTAACCTATAGGGCTATTTAATTTTACTGTGTCATATCCTTAATTTTGAAGTATTATCTAGTCATATTTTGTATTCTAAGCGACGAAGATTGTCGATAATATTTATTCACAGAAATATAGAATTCGAAATACAATTAACTTTTACTTTAACGTAAAAGTTAAATTAAATTAAAGATGAAACGAAATACCTCAACAAACCTAACTTAACACTAGAATTACCAAAGGAGTTAAAATGCCTTGATTTAGATATTTTGAGCAGTTTTTGAACATGTATTGCCTTTTACAAAATTAATGTTGAATTTTCTGGTGTTAGGTCTAGCTTAAATTTTTCTAGTCGTTTATTTAAAATTGGATTAAAAAAATAGTATCACAAATAACACTAGAAGATAAGAAATAATACACCTACATAAATATAATTAGAGATAGTAGATTTTATTTGAAGTGAAAAGACGTGTACAACCTATTTAATAACACAAGTTCATTGTTTTAATAAAGAACATATATTTCAACAATAGAAATCATTACTTAAATTTCATAATAACAGTAAAGTAAACTATGAAACTTGTATCAACTGAATAATTATCAAATTAATTATCGAATAATTCATAGAAATATTATAGAATAATTTTTTAATATTTTTTTCCCTTTCTTTATTATGCATCAACTTGCAACCAGAAATAATTTTCGTAACCGGATAACATTACAAGCTATGAAGTAACAGGATAATAATTTACTGTAATAACTATTACGTTTTGCAGGAGATATCTTCTCCTGCTCATTTTTTCTATATGCAAGCAGCCCAACGCGGCGTAACTAATGCGCCAGAATAGTTACGTGACAAAAATCATATTTCGTTTACGTAGATTCCGTCACGTGTCACGCTTATGCGATTCGCGGGTAATGGTACGCGTTGCACTTGGGTCGCACTGAAAATATATTTAAAATGTTTCTTATACCGATAAAATAAACGTGACGTTAATTTAAACGGGTGCCAACAATTATTACCGAAAGAATCTCGCTTATTATTATGACCTGGATGACGCATTTTAGTATTGCGTATTCCTTCTGTTCCTAATTATACTAACCGCGTTATTATCACGAAGCGTATTGGACTTGTAATTTTATTATTATTTAAGTTGTGTATACGTTTATATACCAGTTAGAAATGATCTATATTCTCGAATTATTGTTAGACGTCGCCATGTTGCTTTTCTAATTTGTTAGATTATAATTTTCTAACAGTTGAGATCAAAGGCAAATGTTTGTACATTTAATAAATATTTTATTAACTATTACTTTCCTAGTAAATAATTTAATGTGATTTGAGATATATTCTATATACATTTAATTATCTCGTTCCATTAAAAAAGATTCAATATGATCAAAATAGCTGTATTCTATCTTATTACTGTACTTACTATGAATTTACTTTTAATAGCTGAAGAAACTGAAGGCAGCATTCGAAGAATTTTTCGAAAGCACTACTTGTAGTTAAAATTCTAACCGAAGAAAGAACATTTCGTGTGCACTAACCTAACACTCCAACACACTTCGCGCGTAAGAAATTCTTAAGCCGCATCACGCACAACAAACTCCTGATTCGTTTCCGTCATTTTAACGTTCGATGATTGCGCGGGAAAACGCAGTCGATTCGAGACGTACAAGTTGGGCAACGAGCCGAGACACACCGTATTGTTCCGTTCCGCAAACCACATCGTGTCTTAATTTCACGAAACCGCGAAAACCCACGGTGACTACGATTTTCTCAATACCACGTTGTTTTCAGAGGCAGAACCATGAGCACGCGTTCACATAAGCGTGCTTCACTAGCGAGAACGAAAGAAAGATGATCCATCTAGCGGCGTAACTGGAAGAAAGATCGACGTGGCAGGAGCATTTAGGATACACCAAGAGCCACCAGAGGTCCGTACACTTTTCTTTTCGATCCTTATCAGATTTCGCTTCTCTTTTATCACCGACGAGGTAGACCTATCATTATATGTATTTTATCGGCCCAGTTCCCGGAGGCACTGCTGCAACCTTACCATTTCGGTGTTACCCGCGACATTACCGACGGAGCATTGAAACTGTTATGGGTAGCATCAGATAGTCAAATTTGAGCGACGAAAATTCGCACAATGTTAGTTTTCTCTCCTATACTTCGTCTGTGCTTTTTTTCCTCTACTACCAACACCACCACCTTTCATCTTTCCCCCGCTCGTTATATATTATTTCCCTTCCATGCCGGTGGATTGCATGCGTCTCGGTCGAAATATACGCTCGCCTTACGTGCACACTTTTCGTGCGCGACTTAACACTTGTACATCATCCACCTTCGTGTGCACATCGCTGCGAACCTTCTTTTCCTCGTCGTTGTTCTATGCCGCCACCTGCTTTTTCTCCCTTTTTTCCACCATCCTGTTAAGGAATGTCAGTCGCAGAGCTAAATAATTTTCCTGTTAACGATGGAATAGCAAGTGTTTCTCGTGTCCAGTTTGAGGAATAGTGGCAAATTATCGGTATACATTGAAGATTTATGGTATCTTCAGATACAGCGATAGAAAGGTACGTCTTGATTAACAACTGACAAGAAATGATTGTTCTTTTTTATTTTTCTTTAACTACACGTTAAATTTACAAGTTGTTTGAGGAAGTATTAAATAATACGCATTAGTATTAAATAATGGGTAGTAGTAGGTTTTCCTAAGAGATATAAAATAAAAGATTAGATAATTACTTGAATTATCTAGTCAATAATAGACATAAAATGAGAAAGTATGCAAGTATTTACATATTAATTATCAAAGTATGTCCATCCAAATCGAACCTTATGTCTCAGAATTATAATACATAATTAAGGATAAGGGTAAAATCTGTTATATATATTAAAACATAAACCAAACGGAGATCAGTGTCAAACACATATTTAGATAGTGTAATTAATAAAATTAAGAAATTTGAAACAATATTAGTAATAGAACTAACATATCGGTCAAAATGGTTAGTTATAATTACTAAACATAACAAGTCTATTGTGTTCTATATTCTATGATTATTATATTTGTTAAATATTCCATATTTAATATTTATTATATTTCGTACAATATTCGAATGTTTCGTTGTTGGTTTACTTATTTGTCAATGTTAGGTTTCTTATGTCTCATCGTTGGGTTGTTCTATCTATTTGGTTTATCATTGTGGTTCATATTCGTTTCGCTTTTATTGCTTTTCCTCCTACTAATCCGATTCATTTCAGGTTTATATATATCTTCTTTTTAGGTTTTCAAGTTTTTCAAGTTCTCATTCGGAAGACATTGCTGAACGACGCGAGACGCGTGCATTTAGACCTAAGTAGATAGACGCCTAGACTAAGTAACATGTGCGCGCTATCTGTACAAAGGTAAACTATCTAACTTGGAGCGAATATATACATTTCATATTTTTCTAGCTTCATTCCTCTCGTTTACCAAATAAAACATAATTGTTCTCGCAATAATCACGATCGTTCTTAAGTACGGACTAGTCT
>NW_016913313.1:2212-6628 GCF_001483705.2 Eufriesea mexicana | reverse complement strand
CAGTGACTGGAATTGAGCTAGGCCCGATCGGGAGGGTGCCGAGGTATGAAGTTATCTCTGTACACGGGAGTACATCGCCTAGGCTAGTCGGTCTTTCGAATAATCGCGAACTCGTTCGGGCGCGTCGCGATTTTCTATTAGCTCGCGAGTTTGATATTTCATTCCCTATTTTTATGGGAACTTGAAAATATCTTAGCGTTGCGACAGTAGAGTTTCAGTATACCGAACCGAAACCCCTTTCGTAAGGCACGAAACATAACAAAGTGTCAGTAGAATCATTTTAACTTAATTTGCTCCAAGTTAGATTAGGGTACCTTTGATACCGGTAGCGCCAGCAGGCTGCGCCACTAGGGCGCATGTCGGGTCTCGATGCGTAGTCACCTCCACGTGGTGAGACCTGTTAATTGGTATCGTTTTCCTTTGGGAAACGATATCAAGCTAAGAGCTACGCACAAAGTATAACATATGACCTATCTCTTGTGAATTTTCACTGTTCCCTTTGGAATTTGAAAATAGAGAGTGGGCAATATCTGTTTAAAAGATATTTAAATGAAGAGGAATTAAGCTAACAAGGAAGTGCAAGTGCTTCGGGTCACTGATTTAGTTGATACTCTGCAGGTTTGTGGATATCGTCATGCAGTTTAAGAAAATTTATCATCATAGCGGCAACTACTCAATAGTTTTTCAGATATTTACGATTAAAGTTTCATTACTTTCGTAATTACAGATCTATTTCCATCATTTTACGAGTGCAGTCGTGGCCTAAAAGCGATAGATGAATATTCCTGCGGTAATGGACCGTGGTTCGAGTCTCGTCACATAGTTGGTAGTTTTTTAATCTATCTTTGATTGTGTTCATTTTTCGTCTATGAAAAAATTGTAAATAAAATTTCTTAGTAAAATAACTTATTCTTTACGCTTTCTTATGCTAGTGTATATTCATTACATAAAAATAAGAATACTATGCAAGAAAAATACTTTTCTATAGCAATCTTATTTACTACAGGAAATACAAAACCGATCGCTCATGTAAGTATTAATGATTAAATTAAACATCCTATAAGAATGTTGCCTATAATTCCAACTTTGCTGTGCAGCTATAAATTTTCATGAATTAATTACAAAAACTTGGCAATTTATTAATTTTTTACTGTCGAATTGATTTCTAGTATCCAGTTCGAATACAAATTTTACCGCCTGCGATCAGCGCCACTTATGACTTTGGAATAGTTTCGCAAATAGTTTTCTAACTCTGGTTACGTGCACCTAATATATTTTAATTCATTTTAATAAATAAAATCATAAAGTTTTCTTCATTCTTTAATAAATTCAGCCGAAACAGCGGTTTTAATTAGACAAACAGCATTCATTTCTTTACCTGGCAGACGACAAATATGCAAAGGTACGCCTTTACAACGCAATAATAAAGTTTCATAAATTAACCACAGAAATTGAGCGATTTATTAATTTTTCTCCAAATGAACAGGAGAGTGCATGGAAAATGAGAAAATATTGCAAACAAACGTCGGAAGCATTGTTGTGTCCATGCAGGTGTGCCTGCATCACGAAAAGAATGTAAGTATTTGTATTAACATAACCTTTACATAACATAACATAACTCAGTTGTAAACACATGGTGTAAGATATAAAGCATTGCTTTTCCATCTTTCATTAGTGATAGCAGAGCCCGGTTGTTAAGAGACAATATTCTATTGAAGTAAACAGGCACGTGCAACAATAGAAAAATATTGGACTCATGGAATATCATCAGCGTAGATGCCAAGAATTATACTTTATAGCAAGAAAAAATTGAAGCAGCAATACAAATATGTAAAGTATATGTCTATTGGATTGTAGATTGATTAACTATATGTCATACAAGATAAAAATCTTTGAGGGTCAAATAAAGATTCAGAAAATGGAGATGGTTTAGGCAGACAAAAAGGAATACAATTAATTTAGGTGATGGCCTCTTCTAACAACAATATATGGAGAATACAGTGAGATTGAAAGGTATGTTGTATTCATGATCTAAATGAATCAGTGAGTCAAAAATTAATATCAGTAGTCAAAGTTACTGATCATAGCTAACATATTAAGTTTCAGAATGATGGAGCTAAGGTATATAAAGAAAAGGGAGAAGTTCGAATGAAGGCAGTGAGAAGAGGAAACGCATATTATGCGGTATCAAGAAACAGAAAGGAGACAGCATATGTATCAACAGAGAAAAATGTGTGGCATCGACATGCAAATTTGAGGATCATTGAAGAGATGGAGAATGAATACTTGGTAAGAGTTATAAATGTTAAAGATAAATTGAATATAGACTGTAAATGTTGCATTAAGGCACAAATGTGTAGAAATATCTATAAGAACTTGGAAACTGTAAAAGCAGCAGGAATAATTGGGCTGTGGCACATGCAATTGATTGGACCAATAAAGTCAACATTAAAAGCAGATAAAAGGTACCTGTTACCCACTGATGATTATTCGAGCAAAGAACCATTTGGTTGACTGATTTATAAATGACTAAAGATTTAATATGAAATATTATTGATGAAGGACTTTTTTTATTATAGGAGACTTACAAACATGAGTAATATTTATATGCAAAAGCCAGCCACTAAAGGTAAAGTAATAAGTATCATTTAATAATACTTCCATGGATTGTATATCTGTTTTTAAAAATTTAACCTATATACAATATTTACTTTCTAAATTTCTATATTAATATATTAAATAATTTCTAACTTGAATTACAATAGTAAATAATAAATTTTAATAAATTTGATTTTAAAGGTATTTTACATTAATCAAACTAATGTATTTCTTATAACTAGGTTGTAATGAAAACAACTGTTGGTGATGTTGAGTTAGAATTATGGGCAAAAGAAACTCCAAAGGCATGTAGAAATTTCATACAGTTATCTATGGAAGGTTATTAGGGTGACACTATCTTTCATAGAATTATCAAAGGATTCATAACACAAGGTGGTGATTCCACGGGTACAGGAGAAGGTGGTAAAATATATGGAGAACCATTAAAAGTGAGACTATATTTAAAAATAAAATGAATTCCTTTTTTATCGAAAAATAATTATTGGATATATATGTTTTAGGACGAATTTCATACACGATTACGTTTTTGTCGACGAGATTTAATTGCTATGGTTAATGCTAGAAAGATGACAATGGTTCCCAATACTTCTTTATTCTTAGTTCTACACCAGATTTGCAGAATAAGCATACAATTTCTGGTAGAGCTACTGGAGAATCTATATATAGTATGCTTAAACTCGAAGAAGCACTTGTAAATGAGGTAAATTTAATGTTTACAAGAAAATATATCAATAATTGATATAAATATAATATTTCCCCTTTTTTGTAGAATGATAGACCACTTTATCCTCCAAGATTGATAAAAACTATAATATTGAACAATCCATTTTCTGATATTATACCAAGAATAATAGTACAGGAAAGTGAAGAAGTAAAGAACAGTTAAAAAACTAAAACAGCAGCAGTAAAGTAAAAATCATATATGTTTGCAGAATTTAGTCCTGATAGTATTGTTCTTTACAACGAAAAATTGTGTTACAGAGATTTGAATCTTTTATCATTTGGTGGAGAAGCAAAGGAAGATGAAGAAGAATCTGTGATATTAAATAAAAAGTTTACTGGTAAGGGCAAATCAGCTCATGATCATTTAACTGATCCAAAATTAAGCTCACAAGCAGCTGTTGAACCATCTGGACTTGCAAATAAAAAAAAGAAGGAAGGCCGCAGTAGCGATTGGGAAAGTGACGCCGAAGTAAAAAATGAAGAAGAATTAGGAGTTGTAAAGAAAGAGAAAGAGTTAGTTTATTGTTTACAATAAATCTATGTTATAGAAAGTAGGAATTTTTATTGACTGTCTCTTATATTTTTATTTTCAGAGTAATGAAGAAAAGGATAAAAAATACATTGAGAGATACAAAAAAGGAACCGAGGAAAGTACAAAATTATAAAATAGGTGATGTTGAAGATGATAAGAATATAAAGGAAAATGAATAGGGAATAAAAAAGTCCTTATTAGTGTAGCACAGGAGAAAGCCGAGATGATGCACGATAAGAGATATCAAGAATTATTAGGATAACTCATGTATTTGAATGGAATCATTTATCATATGTTTATAAATATTGTACATATCTATATGGTCATTGTAATGATAATTATTACGTGATATGTATTAGGAAACATCTTTTTCTCGTAACGGTCCGTGATACGGACCTCTACTCAGATTCTAATGTCTATATGTCTTATTTATTATATCCTTAACAATTAACATGTATATGTAAAACTTTCAAAGTGAATAAAAAGTACCTAAGCATATAACAATTGAAGTTTCGTTTTCTTTTTACCAAGAATAAAACAAC